>NC_134495.1:33936510-34131426 GCF_040206685.1 Ascaphus truei
GGGAGATGCAATGCTGGGAGGGGGAGATGCCGGGGGGTGATGCAATGCTGGGAGGGGGAGATGCCGGGGGGTGATGCAATGCTGGGAGGGGGAGATGCCAGGGGGTGATGCAGTGCTGGGAGGGGGAGATGCAGGGGGTGATGCAGTGCTGGGAGGGGGAGATGCCGGGGGGTGATGCAATGCTGGGAGGGGGAGATGCCGGGGGGTGATGCAATGCTGGGAGGGGGAGATGCCGGGGGGTGATGCAATGCTGGGAGGGGGAGATGCCGGGGGGTGATGCAATGCTGGGAGGGGGAGATGCCGGGGGGTGATGCAATGCTGGGAGGGGGAGATGCGGGGGGTGATGCAATGCTGGGAGGGGGAGATGCCGGGGGGTGATGCAATGCTGGGAGGGGGAGATGCCGGGGGGTGATGCAATGCTGGGAGGGGGAGATGCCGGGGGGTGATGCAATGCTGGGAGGGGGAGATGCATGCTGGGAGGGGAGATGCCGGGGGGTGATGCAATGCTGGGAGGGGGAGATGCCGGGGGGTGATGCAATGCTGGGAGGGGGAGATGCCGGGGGGTGATGCAATGCTGGGAGGGGGAGATGCCGGGGGGTGATGCAGTGCTGGGAGGGGGAGATGCCGGGGGGTGATGCAATGCTGGGAGGGGGAGATGCCGGGGGGTGATGCAATGCTGGGAGGGGGAGATGCCGGGGGGTGATGCAATGCTGGGAGGGGGAGATGCGGGGGGTGATGCAATGCTGGGAGGGGGAGATGCCGGGGGGTGATGCAATGCTGGGAGGGGGAGATGCCGGGGGGAGATGCAATGCTGGGAGGGGGAGATGCCGGGGGGTGATGCAATGCTGGGAGGGGGAGATGCGGGGGGTGATGCAATGCTGGGAGGGGGAGATGCCGGGGGGAGATGCAATGCTGGGAGGGGGAGATGCCGGGGGGTGATGCAATGCTGGGAGGGGGAGATGCCGGGGGGTGATGCAATGCTGGGAGGGGGAGATGCCGGGGGGTGATGCAATGCTGGGAGGGGGAGATGCCGGGGGTGATGCAATGCTGGGAGGGGATGCAATGCTGGGAGGGGGAGATGCCGGGGGGTGATGCAATGCTGGGAGGGGGAGATGCCGGGGGGTGATGCAATGCTGGGAGGGGGAGATGCCGGGGGGTGATGCAATGCTGGGAGGGGGAGATGCCGGGGTGATGCAATGCTGGGAGGGGGAGATGCCGGGGGGTGATGCAATGCTGGGAGGGGAGATGCCGGGGGGTGATGCAATGCTGGGAGGGGAGATGCCGGGGGGTGATGCAATGCTGGGAGGGGGAGATGCCGGGGGGAGATGCAATGCTGGGAGGGGGAGATGCCGGGGGGGTGATGCAATGCTGGGAGGGGAGATGCGGGGGGTGATGCAATGCTGGAGGGGGAGATGCCGGGGGGGTGATGCAATGCTGGGAGGGGAGATGCCGGGGGGGTGATGCAATGCTGGGAGGGGGAGATGCCGGGGGGTGATGCAATGCTGGGAGGGGGAGATGCCGGGGGGAGATGCAATGCTGGGAGGGGGAGATGCCGGGGGGGTGATGCAATGCTGGGAGGGGGAGATGCGGGGGGTGATGCAATGCTGGGAGGGGAGATGCCGGGGGGAGATGCAATGCTGGGAGGGGGAGATGCCGGGGGGGTGATGCAATGCTGGGAGGGGGAGATGCCGGGGGGTGATGCAATGCTGGGAGGGGGAGATGCCGGGGGGTGATGCAATGCTGGGAGGGGGAGATGCTGGGGGGTGATGCAATGCTGGGAGGGGGAGATGCAATGCTGGGAGGGGGAGATGCCGGGGGGTGATGCAATGCTGGGAGGGGGAGATGCCGGGGGGTGATGCAATGCTGGGAGGGGAGATGCCGGGGGGAGATGCAATGCTGGGAGGGGGTAAGAGGCCCCGCGCTGTTTCCCCAGTAATTCGTTGTGGGGAAGAGCGCGGGGCTCGGTGCAGCCATCAGGCCGGCCCTGGAGACCCCTCTAACCATCCCGCAGGGGGGGCCACCCCTAACCATCCCGCAGGGGGGGGACACCCCTAACCATCCCGCAGGGGGGGGACACCCCTAACCATCCCGCAGGGGGGACACCCCTAACCATCCCGCAGGGGGGGGGACAACCCTAACCATCCCGCAAGGGGGGGACACCCCTAACCATCCCGCAGTGGGGGGGGGACACCCCTAACCATCCCGCAAGGGGTGGAGGGACACCCCTAACCATCCCGCAAGGGGGGGGACACCCCTAACCATCCCGCAGGGGGGGACACCCCTAACCATCCCGCAGGGGGGGAGACACCCCTAACCATCCCGCAGTGGGGGGGGGACACCCCTAACCATCCCGCAAGGGGTGGAGGGACACCCCTAACCATCCCGCAAGGGGGGGGGACACCCCTAACCATCCCGCAGGGGGGGACACCCCTAACCATCCCGCAGGGGGGGAGACACCCCTAACCATCCCGCAGGGGGGGGGGGGCACCCCTAACCATCCCGCAAGGGGGGGGGGGACACCCCTAACCATCATGCAGAGGGGGGCCCTAATCATGACTAACCAGCCACAATGGACAACTAACCCCTCTCCTCTGCCCCCGCCCCCTCTCCTCTGCCCCCGCCCCCTCTCCTCTGCCCCCGCCCCCTCTCCTCTGCCCCCGCACCCTCTCCTCTGACCCCGCACCCTCTCTGACCCGCCCCCTCTCTTCTCTCCTCTCTGACCCCGCCCCCTCTCTTCTCTCCTCTCTGACCCCGCCCCCTCTCTTCTCTCCTCTCTGACCCCGCCCCCTCTCTTCTCTCCTCTCTGACCCCGCCCCCTCTCTTCTCTCCTCCCCCTCTCTTCTCTCCTCTCTGACCCCGCCCCCTCTCTTCTCTCCTCTCTGACCCCGCCCCCTCTCCTCTCTGACCCCGCCCCCTCTCCTCTGCCCCCGACCCCTCTCCTCTGCCCCCGACCCCTCTCCTCTGCCCCCCGACCCCTCTCCTCTGCCCCCGACCCCTCTCCTCTGCCCCCGACCCCTCTCCTCTGCCCCCGACCCCTCTCCTCTGCCCCCGACCCCTCTCCTCTGCCCCCGACCCCTCTCTCTGCCCCCGACCCCTCGCTTCTGCCCCCGACCCCTCGCTTCTGCCCCCGACCCCTCTCTTCTGCCCCCGACCCCTCTCTTCTGCCCCCGACCCCTCTCTTCTGCCCCCGACCCCTCTCTTCTGCCCCCGACCCCTCTCTTCTGCCCCCGACCCCTCTCCTCTGCCCCGACCCCTCTCCTCTGCCCCCGACCCCTCTCCTCTGCCCCCGACCCCTCTCCTCTGCCCCGACCCCTCTCCTCTGCCCCCGACCCCTCTCCTCTGCCCCCGACCCCTCTCCTCCGACCCCCTCTCCTCTCCGACCCCCTCTCCTCTCCGACCCCCTCTCCTCTCCGACCCCCTCTCCTCTCCGACCCCCTCTCCTCTCTGACCCCGCCCCCTCTCCTCTCTGACCCCGCCCCCTCTCCTCTCTGACCCCGCCCCCTCTCCTCTCTGACCCCGCCCCCTCTCCTCTCTGACCCCACCCCTCTCCTCTCTGACCCCTCTCCTCTCTGACCCCTCTCCTCTCTGACCCCCTCTGACCCCGCCCCCTCACCTCTCTGACCCCGCCCCCTCTCTGACCCCACCCTCTGACCCCGCCCCCTCTCTGACCCCACCCTCTCTCCTCTCTGACCCCGCCCCCTCTCCTCTCTGACCCCGCCCCCTCTCCTCTCTGACCCCGCCCCCTCTCCTCTCTGACCCCGCCCTCTCTCCTCTCTGACCCCGCCCCCTCTCCTCTGACCCCGCCCCCTCTCCTCTCTGACCCCGCCCCCTCTCCTCTCTGACCCCGCCCCCTCTCCTCTCTGACCCCGCCCCCTCTCCTCTGACCACGCCCCCTCTCCTCTCTCCTCTCTGACCCCGCCCCCTCTCCTCTCTGACCCCGCCCCCTCTCCTCTCTACCCCGCCCCCTCTCCTCTCTACCCCGCCCCCTCTCCTCTCTGACCCCGCCCCCTCTCCTCTCTCCTCTCTGACCCCCTCTCCTCTCTGACCCCGCCCCTTCTCTGACCCCGCCCCTTCTCTGACCCCGCCTCCTCTCTGACCCCGCCCCCTCTCCTCTCTGACCCCGCCCCCTCTCCTCTCTGACCCCGCCCCCTCTCCTCTCTGACCCCGCCCCCTCTCCTCTCTGACCCCGCCCCCTCTCCTCTCTGACCCCGCCCCCTCTCCTCTCTGACCCCGCCCCCTCTCCTCTCTGACCCCGCCCCCTCTCCTCTCTGACCCCGCCCCCTCTCCTCTCTGACCCCGCCCCCTCTCCTCTCTCCTCTCTGACCCCGCCCCCTCTCCTCTCTCCTCTCTGACCCCGCCCCCTCTCCTCTCTCCTCTCTGACCCCGCCCCCTCTCCTCTCTCCTCTCTGACCCCGCCCCCTCTCCTCTCTCCTCTCTGACCCCGCCCCCTCTCCTCTCTCCTCTCTGACCCCGCCCCCTCTCCTCTCTCCTCTCTGACCCCGCCCTCTCTCCTCTCTGACCCCGCCCTCTCTCCTCTCTGACCCCGCCCTCTCTCCTCTCTGACCCCGCCCTCTCTCCTCTCTCCTCTCTCCTCTCTGACCCCGCCCTCTCTCCTCTCTCCTCTCTGACCCCGCCCTCTCTCCTCTCTCCTCTCTGACCCCGCCCTCTCTCCTCTCTCCTCTCTGACCCCGCCCTCTCTCCTCTCTCCTCTCTGACCCCGCCCTCTCTCCTCTCTGACCCCGCCCTCTCTCCTCTCTGACCCCGCCCTCTCCTCCTCTCTGACCCTGCCCTCTCTCCTCTCTGACCCTGCCCTCTCTCCTCTCTGACCCTGCCCTCTCTCTCTCTCTGACCCTGCCCTCTCTCCTCTCTGACCCTGCCCTCTCTCCTCTCTCCTCTCTCCTCTCTGACCCTGCCCTCTCTCCTCTCTCCTCTCTCCTCTCTGACCCTGCCCTCTCTCCTCTCTCCTCTCTGACCCTGCCCTCTCTCCTCTCTCCTCTCTGACCCTGCCCTCTCTCCTCTCTCCTCTCTGACCCTGCCCTCTCTCCTCTCTCCTCTCTGACCCTGCCCTCTCTCCTCTCTGACCCTGCCCCCTCTCCTCTGCCCCCTCTCCTCTGCCCCCTCTCCTCTGCCCCCTCTCCTCTGCCCCCTCTCCTCTGCCCCCTCTCCTCTGCCCCCTCTCCTCTGCCCCCTCTCCTCTGCCCCCTCTCCTCTGCCCCCTCTCCTCTGCCCCCGACCCCTCTCCTCCGACCCCCTCTCCTCCGACCCCCTCTCCTCCGACCCCCTCTCCTCCGACCCCCTCTCCTCCGACCCCCTCTCCTCCGACCCCCTCTCCTCCGACCCCCTCTCCTCCGACCCCCTCTCCTCCGACCCCCTCTCCTCCTACCCCCTCTCCTCGCTGACCCCCTCTCCTCTCTGACCCCCTCTCCTCTCTGACCCCCTCTCCTCTCTGACCCCGCCCCCTCTCCTCTCTGACCCCCTCTCCTCTCTGACCCCCTCTCCTCTCTGACCCCCTCTCCTCTCTGACCCCTCTCCTCTATGACCCTCTCTGACCCCACCCCCTCTCCTCTCTGACCCCACCCCCTCTCCTCTCTGACCCCACCCCCTCTCCTCTCTGACCCCACCCCCTCTCCTCTCTGACCCCACCCCCTCTCCTCTCTGACCCCACCCCCTCTCCTCTCTGACCCCGCCCCATCTCCTCTCTGACCCCCTCTCCTCTCTGACCCCCTCTCCTCTCTGACCCCCTCTCCTCTCTGACCCCCTCTCCTCTCTGACCCCCTCTCCTCTCTGACCCCCTCTCCTCTCTGACCCCGCACCCTCTCTGACCCTGCACCCTCTCTTCTCTCCTCTCTGACCCCGCCCCCTCTCTTCTCTCCTCTCTGACCCCGCCCCCTCTCCTCTCTCCTCTCTGACCCCGCCCCCTCTCTTCTCTCCTCTCTGACCCCGCCCCCTCTCTTCTCTCCTCTCTGACCCCGCCCCCTCTCTTCTCTCCTCTCTGACCCCGACCCCTCTCTTCTCTCCTCTCTCCTCTCTGACCCCGCCCCCTCTCTTCTCTCCTCTCTCCTCTCTGACCCCGCCTCCTCTCTTCTCTCCTCTCTCCTCTCTGACCCCGCCCCCTCTCCTCTCTCCTCTCTGACCCCGCCCCCTCTCTTTTCTCCTCTCTCCCTCTGACCCCGCCCCCTCTCTTCTCTCCTCTCTGACCCCGACCCCTCTCTTCTCTCCTCTCTCCTCTCTGACCCCGCCCCCTCTCTTCTCTCCTCTCTCCTCTCTGACCCCGCCTCCTCTCTTCTCTCCTCTCTCCTCTCTGACCCCGCCCCCTCTCCTCTCTCCTCTCTGACCCCGCCCCCTCTCTTTTCTCCTCTCTCCCTCTGACCCCACCCCCTCTCCTCTCTCCTCTCTGACCCCAACCCCTCTCCTCTCTCCTCTCTGACCCCGCCCCCTCTCCTCTCTGACCCCGCCACCTCTCCTCTCTGACCCCGCCACCTCTCCTCTCTCCTCTCTGACCCCGCCCCCTCTCCTCTCTCCTCTCTGACCCCGCCCCCTCTCCTCTCTCCTCTCTGACCCCGCCCCCTCTCCTCTCTCCTCTCTGACCCCGCCCTCTCAACTCTCTCCTCTCTCCTCTCTGACCCACCTCCTCTCTGACCCCGCCCCCTCTCCTCTCTCCTCTCTGACCCCGCCCTCTCTCCTCTCTGACCCTGCACCCTCTCCTCTGCCCCCTCTCCTCTGCCCTCGACCCCTCTCCTCCGACCCCCTCTCCTCCGACCCCCTCTCCTCCGACCCCCTCTCCTCCGACCCCCTCTCCTCCGACCCCCTCTCCTCCGACCCCCTCTCCTCTCTGACCCCCTCTCCTCTCTGACCCCCTCTCCTCTCTGACCCCCTCTCCTCTCTGACCCCTCTCCTCTCTGACCCCTCTCCTCTCTGACCCCTCTCCTCTCTGACCCCTCTCCTCTCTGACTTTCTCTGACCCCACCCCCTCTCCTCTCTGACCCCGCACCCTCTCTGACCCCGCACCCTCTCTGACCCCGCACCCTCTCTGACCCCGCACCCTCTCTGACCCCGCACCCTCTCTGACCCCGCACCCTCTCTGACCCCGCACCCTCTCTGACCGCGCACCCTCTCTGACCCCGCACCCTCTCTGACCCCGCACCCTCTCTGACCCCGCACCCTCTCTGACACCGCACCCTCTCTGACACCGCACCCTCTCTGACACCGCACCCTCTCTGACACCGCACCCTCTCTGACACCGCACCCTCTCTGACCCCGCACCCTCTCTTCTCCCCTCTCTGACCCCGCCCCCTCTCTTCTCTCCTCTCTGACCCCACCCCCTCTCCTCTCTCCTCTCTGACCCCGCCCCCTCTCTTCTCTCCTCTCTCCTCTCTGACCACGCCCCCTCTCTTCTCTCCTCTCTCCTCTCTGACCACGCCCCCTTTCTTCTCTCCTCTCTCCTCTCTGACCCCGCCCCCTCTCTTCTCTCCTCTCTCCTCTCTGACCCCGCCCCCTCTCTTCTCTCCTCTCTCCTCTCTGACCCCGCCCCCTCTCTTCTCTCCTCTCCTCTCTGACCTCGCCCCCTCTCTTCTCTCCTCTCTCCTCTCTGACCCCGCCCCCTCTCTTCTCTCCTCTCTGACCCCGCCCCCTCTCCTCTCTCTTCTCTCCTCTCTGACCCCGCCCCTCTCCTCTCTCCTCTCTGACCCCGCCCTCTCAACTCTCTCTTCTCTGACCCCGCCCCCTCTCCTCTCTCCTCTCTGACCCCGCCCTCTCTCCTCTATGACCCCGCCCCCTTTCCTCTCTCCTCTCTGACCCCGCCCCCTCTCCTCTCTCCTCTCTCCTCTCTGACCCGCCCCCTCTCCTCTATCCTCTCTCCTCTCTGACCCCGCCCCCTCTCCTCTCTCCTCTCTGACCCCGCCCCCTCTCCTCTCTGACCCCCTCTCCCCCTCTCCTCTCTGACCCCCTCTCCTCTCTGACCCCCTCTCCCCCTCTCCTCTCTGACCCCCCTCTCCTCCCCCTCTCCCCTCTCCTCCCTGACCCCCTCTCCCCCTCTCCTCTCTGACCCCCTCTCCCCCTCTCTCCTCTCTGACCCCCTCTCCCCTCTCTCCTCTCTGACCCCCTCTCCCCCTCTCTCCTCTCTGACCCCCTCTCCCCCTCTCTCCTCTCTGACCCCCTCTCTCCTCTCTGACCCCCGCCCCCTCTCTCCTCTCTGACCCCCGCCCCCTCTCTCCTCTCTGACTCCCGCCCCCTCTCTCCTCTCTGACTCCCGCCCCCTCTCTCCTCTCTGACCCCCGCCCCTCTCTCCTCTCTGACCCCCGCCCTCTCTCTCTCCTCTCTGACCCCCGCCCCCTCTCCTCTCTGACCCCCGCCGCCTCTCTCCTCTCTGACCCCCGCCGCCTCTCTCCTCTCTGACCCCCGCCCCCTCTCTCCTCTCTGACCCCTCTCCCCCTCTCCTCTCTGACCCCTCTCTCCCTCTCCTCTCTGACCCCCTCTCCCCCTCTCCTCTCTGACCCCCTCTCCCCCTCTCCTCTCTGACCCCCTCTCCCCCTCTCCTCTCTGACCCCCTCTCCCCCTCTCCTCTCTGACCCCTTCTCCTCTCTCTCTCTGACCCCCTCTCCTCTGTGACCCCTCTCCTCTCCCCTCTCTGACCCCGCCCCCGCGCAGGTGGAGGCGCTCTGCAGTCTCGGATTTAGAGAGCGCAGTGAGATTCTGGCTGCACTCTATGAGAGTGCTGGGGACCTGGGGGGAGCGCTCAGTGTGCTGCAGAGACCGCGATTAGAAGCCTTTCACACCCGCATGTGGGCGGAGCCAGAGCCTCCCCTGCAACTGGATTCAGGAGACAGGCAGGTGAGAGATAGAGCAGTGTGTGTAACGTGTGTGGGTGACAGCTGTGTGTGTGTGTGACAGGATAGCTGTGTGTGTGTGACAGATAGCTGTGTGTGGGTGTGTGTGTGTGTGTGACAGCAGTGTGTGTGTGACAGCAGTGTGTGTGGTGTGTGACAGCAGTGTGTGTGCGTGTGTGTGACAGCAGTGTGTGTGCGTGTGTGTGACAGAAGTGTGTCCGTGTGTGTGACAGCAGTGTGTGTGACAGCAGTGTGTGCGTGTGTGTGACAGCAGTGTGTGCGTGTGTGTGACAGCAGTTTGTGTGTGTGTGACAGCAGTTTGTGTGTGTGTGACAGCAGTTTGTGTGTGTGTGACAGCAGTTTGTGTGTGTGACAGCAGTTTGTGTGTGTGACAGCAGTGTGTGTGTGTGACAGCGGTGTGTGTGACAGCAGTGTGTGTGTGTTGTGACAGCGGTGTGTGTGACAGCAGTGTGTGTGTGTGACAGCGGTGTGTGTGTGCGTGATAGCAGTGTGTGTGCGTGATAGCAGTGTGTGTGTGTGTGACAGCGGTGTGTTGTGTGCGTGATAGCAGTGTGGTTGCGTGACAGCAGTGTGTGTGTGTGTGTGTGTGTGTGTGTGTGTGTGTGTGTGTGTGCGTGTGTGTGACAGCAGTGTGTGCGTGTGTGTGACAGCAGTGTGTGCGTGTGTGTGACAGCAGTGTGTGTGTGTGTGTGACAGCAGTGTGTGTGTGTGTGTGTGTGTGTGTGTGTGTGTGTGTGTGTGTGTGTGTGTGTGTGTGTGTGTGTGTGTGTGTGCGCGTGTGTGTGACAGCAGTGTGTGCGTGTGTGTGACAGCAGTGTGTGCGTGTGTGTGACAGCAGTGTGTGTGTGTGTGTGTGACAGCAGTGTGTGTGTGTGTGTGTGTGTGTGTGCGTGTGTAACAGCAGTGTGTGCGTGTGTGTGACAGCAGTGTGTGCGTGTGTGTGACAGCAGGTGTGTGTGTGTGTGTGTGTGTGACAGCAGTGTGTGTGTGTGTGTGTGTGTGTGTGTGACAGCAGTGTGTGTGTGTGTGTGTGTGTGTGTGTGACAGCAGTGTGTGGTGTGTGTGTGTGTGTGTGTGTGGGTGTGTGTGACAGTAGTGTGTGTGTGTGTGTGCATGTGTGTGTGCGTGACAGCAGTGTGTGCATGTGTGTGTGCGTGACAGCAGTGTGTGTGTGTGACAGCAGTGTGTGTGTGTGTGTGTGTGTGTGTGTGTGTGTGACAGCAGTGTGTGTGTGTGTGACAGCGGTGCGTTCCCTCCCTAGGCGCTCCTGCGTCGCTTACTTGCAGAGCACGCCCTGCCCAGTTGGGGGCGCGCGGAGCTCGCGCTGTCGCTGCTGCAGGAGTCCGGGGGACGCTATGACCTGCAGGACGTGCTGGAGGCTGTGAGGGAGTCACAGGACCGCGACTTCATCAAGAGGATGCTCACGCAGGAGTGCGCCGTGTGCGGCTGGGAGCTGCCCCGCAGCAAGGTCAGCCAGGTCACCCCCCCTCCCCCGCAGCACGGTCACCCCCCTCCCCCCGGCAGCACGGTCACCCCCCCTCCCCCGCAGCACGGTCACCCCCCTCCCCCGCAGCACGGTCACCCCTCCGCTGCCCCGCAGCACCCTCAATAGATGACCTCTCTCACACACTGTGACCTCACGTCTGTATTTGCGCTCTCCTCCCGCTCACTAGATGGGCTCTCTCACACACTGTGACCTCACGTCTGTATTTGCGCTCTCTCCCGCTCACTAGATGGGCTCTCCCGCCTCCTGTGATCTCACGCCTGTGTCTGCGCTCTCTCCCGCTCACTAGATGGGCTCTCTCACCTCCTGTGATCTCACACCTGTCTGCGCTCTCTCTCGCTCACTAGATGGGCTCTCTCACCTCCTGTGATCTCAAGCCTGTGTCTGCGTTCTCTCCCGCTCACTAGATGGGCTCTCTCACCTCCTGTGATCTCACACTGTCTGCGCTCTCTCTCGCTCACTAGATGGGCTCTCTCACCTCCTATGATCTCAAGCCTGTGTCTGCGTTCTCTCCGCTCACTAGATGGGCTCTCTCACCTCCTGTGATCTCACGCCTGTGTCTGCGCTCTCTCCCGCTCACTAGGTGGGCTTCTCTCACCTCCTGTGATCTCACGCCTGTGTCTGCTCTCTCTCCCGCTCACTAGATGGGCCCTCTCACCTCCTGTGATCTCACGCCTGTGTCTGCGCTCTCTCCCGCTCACTAGATGGGCTCTCTCACCTCCTGTGATCTCACGCCTGTGTCTGCGCTCTCTCTCGCTCACTAGATGGGCTCTCCCGCCTCCTGTGATCTCACGCCTGTGTCTGCGCTCTCTCCCGCTCACTAGATGGGCTCTCTCACCTCCTGTGATCTCACACCTGTCTGCGCTCTCTCTCGCTCACTAGATGGCTCTCTCACCTCCTGTGATCTCAAGCCTGTGTCTGCGTTCTCTCCCGCTCACTAGATGGCTCTCTCACCTCCTGTGATCTCACACCTGTCTGCGCTCTCTCTCGCTCACTAGATGGGCTCTCTCACCTCCTGTGATCTCAAGCCTGTGTCTGCGTTCTCTCCCGCTCACTAGATGGGCTCTCTCACCTCCTGTGATCTCACGCCTGTGTCTGCGCTCTCTCCCGCTCACTAGGTGGGCTCTCTCACCTCCTGTGATCTCACGCCTGTGTCTGCGCTCTCTCCCCGCTCACTAGATGGGCCCTCTCACCTCCTGTGATCTCACGCCTGTGTCTGCGCTCTCTCCCGCTCACTAGATGGGCTCTCTCACCTCCTGTGATCTCACGCCTGTGTCTGCGCTCTCTCCCGCTCACTAGATGGGCTCTCCCGCCTCCTGTGATCTCACGCCTGTGTCTGCGCTCTCTCCCGCTCACTAGATGGGCTCTCTCACCTCCTGTGATCTCACACCTGTGTCTGCGCTCTCTCCCGCTCACTAGATGGGCTCTCCTGCCTCCTGTGATCTCACGCCTGTGTCTGCGCTCTCTCCCGCTCACTAGATGGGCTCTCTCACCTCCTGTGATCTCACACCTGTCTGCGCTCTCTCTCGCTCACTAGATGGGCTCTCTCACCTCCTGTGATCTCAAGCCTGTGTCTGCGTTCTCTCCCGCTCACTAGATGGGCTCTCTCACCTCCTGTGATCTCACGCCTGTGTCTGCGTTCTCTCCCGCTCACTAGATGGGCTCTCTCACCTCCTGTGATCTCACGCCTGTGTCTGCGCTCTCTCCCGCTCACTAGATGGGCCCTCTCACCTCCTGTGATCTCACGCCTGTGTCTGCGCTCTCTCCCGCTCACTAGATGGGCTCTCCCGCCTCCTGTGATCTCACGCCTGTGTCTGTGCTCTCTCCCGCTCACTAGATGGGCTCTCTCACCTCCTGTGATCTCACACCTGTCTGCGCTCTCTCTCGCTCACTAGATGGGCTCTCTCACCTCCTGTGATCTCAAGCCTGTGTCTGCGTTCTCTCCCGCTCACTAGATGGGCTCTCTCACCTCCTGTGATCTCACACCTGTCTGCGCTCTCTCTCGCTCACTAGATGGGCTCTCTCACCTCCTGTGATCTCAAGCCTGTGTCTGCGTTCTCTCCCGCTCACTAGATGGGCTCTCTCACCTCCTGTGATCTCACGCCTGTGTCTGCGCTCTCTCCCGCTCACTAGGTGGGCTCTCTCACCTCCTGTGATCTCACGCCTGTGTCTGCGCTCTCTCCCGCTCACTAGATGGGCCCTCTCACCTCCTGTGATCTCACGCCTGTGTCTGCGCTCTCTCCCGCTCACTAGATGGGCTCTCTCACCTCCTGTGATCTCACGCCTGTGTCTGCGCTCTCTCCCACTCACTAGATGGGCTCTCTCACCTCCTGTGATCTCACCGCCTGTGTCTGCGCTTTCTCCCGCTCACTAGATGGGCTCTCTCACCTCCTGTGATCTTACGCTTGTGTCTGCGCTCTCTCCCGCTCACTAGATGGACTCTCTCACCTCCTGTGATCTCACGCCTGTCTGCGCTTTCTCCCGCTCACTAGATGGGCTCTCTCACCGCCTGTGTCTGCGCTCTCTCCTGCTCACTAGATGGGCTCTCTCACCTCCTGTGATCTCACGCCTGTGTCTGCGCTCTCTCCCGCTCACTAGATGGGCTCTCTCACCTCCTGTGATCTCACGCCTGTGTCTGCGCTCTCTCCCGCTCACTAGATGGGCTCTCCCGCCTCCTGTGATCTCACGCCTGTGTCTGCGCTCTCTCCCGCTCACTAGATGGGCTCTCTCACCTCCTGTGATCTCACACCTGTCTGCGCTCTCTCTCGCTCACTAGATGGGCTCTCTCACCTCCTGTGATCTCAAGCCTGTGTCTGCGTTCTCTCCCGCTCACTAGATGGGCTCTCTCACCTCCTGTGATCTCACGCCTGTGTCTGCGCTCTCTCCCGCTCACTAGGTGGGCTCTCTCACCTCCTGTGATCTCACGCCTGTGTCTGCGCTCTCTCCCGCTCACTAGATGGGCCCTCTCACCTCCTGTGATCTCACGCCTGTGTCTGCGCTCTCTCCCGCTCACTAGATGGGCTCTCTCACCTCCTGTGATCTCACGCCTGTGTCTGCGCTCTCTCCCGCTCACTAGATGGACTCTCCCGCCTCCTGTGATCTCACGCCTGTGTCTGCGCTCTCTCCCGCTCACTAGATGGGCTCTCTCACCTCCTGTGATCTCACACCTGTCTGCGCTCTCTCTCGCTCACTAGATGGGCTCTCTCACCTCCTGTGATCTCAAGCCTGTGTCTGCGTTCTCTCCCGCTCACTAGATGGGCTCTCTCACCTCCTGTGATCTCACACCTGTCTGCGCTCTCTCTCGCTCACTAGATGGGCTCTCTCACCTCCTGTGATCTCAAGCCTGTGTCTGCGTTCTCTCCCGCTCACTAGATGGGCTCTCTCACCTCCTGTGATCTCACGCCTGTGTCTGCGCTCTCTCCCGCTCACTAGGTGGGCTCTCTCACCTCCTGTGATCTCACGCCTGTGTCTGCGCTCTCTCCCGCTCACTAGATGGGCCCTCTCACCTCCTGTGATCTCACGCCTGTGTCTGCGCTCTCTCCCGCTCACTAGATGGGCTCTCTCACCTCCTGTGATCTCACGCCTGTGTCTGCGCTCTCTCCCGCTCACTAGATGGGCTCTCTCACCTCCTGTGATCTCAAGCCTGTGTCTGCGCTCTCTCCCGCTCATTAGATGGGCCCTCTCACCTCCTGTGATCTCACGCCTGTGTCTGCACTCTCTCCCGCTCACTAGATGGGCTCTCTCACCTCCTGTGATCTCACGCCTGTGTCTGCGCTCTCTCCCGCTCACTAGATGGGCTCTCTCACCTCCTGTGATCTCACCGCCTGTGTCTGCGCTTTCTCCCGCTCACTAGATGGGCTCTCTCACCTCCTGTGATCTTACGCTTGTGTCTGCGCTCTCTCCCGCTCACTAGATGGACTCTCTCACCTCCTGTGATCTCACGCCTGTCTGCGCTTTCTCCCGCTCACTAGATGGGCTCTCTCACCGCCTGTGTCTGCGCTCTCTCCTGCTCACTAGATGGGCTCTCTCACCTCCTGTAATCTCACGCCTGTGTCTGCGCTCTCTCCCGCTCACTAGATGGGCTCCCTCACCTCCTGTGATCTCACGCCTGTGTCTGCGCTCTCTCCCGCTCACTAGATGGGCTCTCCCGCCTCCTGTGATCTCACGCCTGTGTCTGCGCTCTCTCCCGCTCACTAGATGGGCTCTCTCACCTCCTGTGATCTCACACCTGTCTGCGCTCTCTCTCGCTCACTAGATGGGCTCTCTCACCTCCTGTGATCTCAAGCCTGTGTCTGCGTTCTCTCCCGCTCACTAGATGGGCTCTCTCACCTCCTGTGATCTCACTCCTGTGTCTGCGCTCTCTCCCGCTCACTAGGTGGGCTCTCTCACCTCCTGTGATCTCACGCCTGTGTCTGCGCTCTCTCCCGCTCACTAGATGGGCCCTCTCACCTCCTGTGATCTCACGCCTGTGTCTGCGCTCTCTCCCGCTCACTAGATGGGCTCTCTCACCTCCTGTGATCTCACGCCTGTGTCTGCGCTCTCTCCCGCTCACTAGATGGACTCTCCCGCCTCCTGTGATCTCACGCCTGTGTCTGCGCTCTCTCCCGCTCACTAGATGGGCTCTCTCACCTCCTGTGATCTCACACCTGTCTGCGCTCTCTCTCGCTCACTAGATGGGCTCTCTCACCTCCTGTGATCTCAAGCCTGTGTCTGCGTTCTCTCCCGCTCACTAGATGGGCTCTCTCACCTCCTGTGATCTCACACCTGTCTGCGCTCTCTCTCGCTCACTAGATGGGCTCTCTCACCTCCTGTGATCTCAAGCCTGTGTCTGCGTTCTCTCCCGCTCACTAGATGGGCTCTCTCACCTCCTGTGATCTCACGCCTGTGTCTGCGCTCTCTCCCGCTCACTAGGTGGGCTCTCTCACCTCCTGTGATCTCACGCCTGTGTCTGCGCTCTCTCCCTCTCACTAGATGGGCCCTCTCACCTCCTGTGATCTCACGCCTGTGTCTGCGCTCTCTCCCGCTCACTAGATGGGCTCTCTCACCTCCTGTGATCTCACGCCTGTGTCTGCGCTCTCTCCCGCTCACTAGATGGGCTCTCTCACCTCCTGTGATCTCACCGCCTGTGTCTGCGCTTTCTCCCGCTCACTAGATGGGCTCTCTCACCTCCTGTGATCTTACGCTTGTGTCTGCGCTCTCTCCCGCTCACTAGATGGACTCTCTCACCTCCTGTGATCTCACGCCTGTCTGCGCTTTCTCCCGCTCACTAGATGGGCTCTCTCACCGCCTGTGTCTGCGCTCTCTCCTGCTCACTAGATGGGCTCTCTCACCTCCTGTGATCTCACGCCTGTGTCTGCGCTCTCTCCCGCTCACTAGATGGGCTCTCTCACCTCCTGTGATCTCACGCCTGTGTCTGCGCTCTCTCCCGCTCACTAGATGGGCTCTCCCGCCTCCTGTGATCTCACGCCTGTGTCTGCGCTCTCTCCCGCTCACTAGATGGGCTCTCTCACCTCCTGTGATCTCACACCTGTCTGCGCTCTCTCTCGCTCACTAGATGGGCTCTCTCACCTCCTGTGATCTCAAGCCTGTGTCTGCGTACTCTCCCGCTCACTAGATGGGCTCTCTCACCTCCTGCGATCTCACGCCTGTGTCTGCGTTCTCTCCCGCTCACTAGATGGGCTCTCTCACCTCCTGTGATCTCACGCCTGTGTCTGCGCTCTCTCCCGCTCACTAGGTGGGCTCTCTCACCTCCTGTGATCTCACGCCTGTGTCTGCGCTCTCTCCCGCTCACTAGATGGGCCCTCTCACCTCCTGTGATCTCACGCCTGTGTCTGCGC
Organism: Ascaphus truei; assembly: GCF_040206685.1. NCBI lineage: Eukaryota > Metazoa > Chordata > Amphibia > Anura > Ascaphidae > Ascaphus > Ascaphus truei. Next base: position 33,952,698 of record NC_134495.1, read on the forward strand.
TCTCTCCCGCTCACTAGATGGGCTCTCCCGCCTCCTGTGATCTCACGCCTGTGTCTGCGCTCTCTCCCGCTCACTAGATGGGCTCTCTCACCTCCTGTGATCTCACACCTGTCTGCGCTCTCTCTCGCTCACTAGATGGGCTCTCTCACCTCCTGTGATCTCAAGCCTGTGTCTGCGTTCTCTCCCGCTCACTAGATGGGCTCTCTCACCTCCTGTGATCTCACACCTGTCTGCGCTCTCTCTCGCTCACTAGATGGGCTCTCTCACCTCCTGTGATCTCAAGCCTGTGTCTGCGTTCTCTCCCGCTCACTAGATGGGCTCTCTCACCTCCTGTGATCTCACGCCTGTGTCTGCGCTCTCTCCCGCTCACTAGGTGGGCTCTCTCACCTCCTGTGATCTCACGCCTGTGTCTGCGCTCTCTCCCGCTCACTAGATGGGCCCTCTCACCTCCTGTGATCTCACGCCTGTGTCTGCGCTCTCTCCCGCTCACTAGATGGGCTCTCTCACCTCCTGTGATCTCACGCCTGTGTCTGCGCTCTCTCCCGCTCACTAGATGGGCTCTCTCACCTCCTGTGATCTCACCGCCTGTGTCTGCGCTTTCTCCCGCTCACTAGATGGGCTCTCTCACCTCCTGTGATCTTACGCTTGTGTCTGCGCTCTCTCCCGCTCACTAGATGGACTCTCTCACCTCCTGTGATCTCACGCCTGTCTGCGCTTTCTCCCGCTCACTAGATGGGCTCTCTCACCGCCTGTGTCTGCGCTCTCTCCTGCTCACTAGATGGGCTCTCTCACCTCCTGTGATCTCACGCCTGTGTCTGCGCTCTCTCCCGCTCACTAGATGGGCTCTCTCACCTCCTGTGATCTCACGCCTGTGTCTGCGCTCTCTCCCGCTCACTAGATGGGCTCTCCCGCCTCCTGTGATCTCACGCCTGTGTCTGCGCTCTCTCCCGCTCACTAGATGGGCTCTCTCACCTCCTGTGATCTCACACCTGTCTGCGCTCTCTCTCGCTCACTAGATGGGCTCTCTCACCTCCTGTGATCTCAAGCCTGTGTCTGCGTTCTCTCCCGCTCACTAGATGGGCTCTCTCACCTCCTGTGATCTCACGCCTGTGTCTGCGCTCTCTCCCGCTCACTAGGTGGGCTCTCTCACCTCCTGTGATCTCACGCCTGTGTCTGCGCTCTCTCCCGCTCACTAGATGGGCCCTCTCACCTCCTGTGATCTCACGCCTGTCTGCGCTCTCTCCCGCTCACTAGATGGGCTCTCTCACCTCCTGTGATCTCACGCCTGTGTCTGCGCTCTCTCCCGCTCACTAGATGGGCTCTCCCGCCTCCTGTGATCTCACGCCTGTGTCTGCGCTCTCTCCCGCTCACTAGATGGGCTCTCTCACCTCCTGTGATCTCACGCCTGTGTCTGCGCTCTCTCCCGCTCACTAGGTGGGCTCTCTCACCTCCTGTGATCTCACGCCTGTGTCTGCGCTCTCTCCCGCTCACTAGATGGGCCCTCTCACCTCCTGTGATCTCACGCCTGTGTCTGCGCTCTCTCCCGCTCACTAGATGGGCTCTCTCACCTCCTGTGATCTCACGCCTGTGTCTGCGCTCTCTCCCGCTCACTAGATGGGCTCTCCCGCCTCCTGTGATCTCACGCCTGTGTCTGCGCTCTCTCCCGCTCACTAGATGGGCTCTCTCACCTCCTGTGATCTCACACCTGTCTGCGCTCTCTCTCGCTCACTAGATGGGCTCTCTCACCTCCTGTGATCTCAAGCCTGTGTCTGCGTTCTCTCCCGCTCACTAGATGGGCTCTCTCACCTCCTGTGATCTCACACCTGTCTGCGCTCTCTCTCGCTCACTAGATGGGCTCTCTCACCTCCTGTGATCTCAAGCCTGTGTCTGCGTTCTCTCCCGCTCACTAGATGGGCTCTCTCACCTCCTGTGATCTCACGCCTGTGTCTGCGCTCTCTCCCGCTCACTAGGTGGGCTCTCTCACCTCCTGTGATCTCACGCCTGTGTCTGCGCTCTCTCCCGCTCACTAGATGGGCCCTCTCACCTCCTGTGATCTCACGCCTGTGTCTGCGCTCTCTCCCGCTCACTAGATGGGCTCTCTCACCTCCTGTGATCTCACGCCTGTGTCTGCGCTCTCTCCCGCTCACTAGATGGGCTCTCTCACCTCCTGTGATCTCACCGCCTGTGTCTGCGCTTTCTCCCGCTCACTAGATGGGCTCTCTCACCTCCTGTGATCTTACGCTTGTGTCTGCGCTCTCTCCCGCTCACTAGATGGACTCTCTCACCTCCTGTGATCTCACGCCTGTCTGCGCTTTCTCCCGCTCACTAGATGGGCTCTCTCACCGCCTGTGTCTGCGCTCTCTCCTGCTCACTAGATGGGCTCTCTCACCTCCTGTGATCTCACGCCTGTGCCTGCGCTCTCTCCCGCTCAATAGATGGACTCTCTCACCTCCTGTGATCTCACGCCTGTGTCTGCGCTCTCTCCCGCTCACTAGATGGGCTCTCTCACCTCCTGTGTCTGCGCTCTCTCCCGCTCACTAGATGGGCTCTCGCACCTCCTGTGATCTCACGCCTGTGTCTGCGCTCTCTCCCGCTCACTAGATGGGCTCTCTCACCTCCTGTGATCTCACGCCTGTGTATGCGCTCTCTCCCGCTCACTAGATGGACTCTCTCACCTCCTGTGATCTCACGCCTGTGTCTGCGCTCTCTCCCACTCACTAGGTGGGCTCTCTCACCTCCTGTGATCTCACGCCTGTGTCTGCGCTCTCTCCCGCTCACTAGATGGGCTCTCTCACCTCCTGTGATCTCACACCTGTCTGCGCTCTCTCTCGCTCACTAGATGGGCTCTCTCACCTCCTGTGATCTCAAGCCTGTGTCTGCGTTCTCTCCCGCTCACTAGATGGGCTCTCTCACCTCCTGTGATCTCACGCCTGTGTCTGCGCTCTCTCCCGCTCACTAGGTGGGCTCTCTCACCTCCTGTGATCTCACGCCTGTGTCTGCGCTCTCTCCCGCTCACTAGATGGGCCCTCTCACCTCCTGTGATCTCACGCCTGTGTCTGCGCTCTCTCCCGCTCACTAGATGGGCTCTCTCACCTCCTGTGATCTCACGCCTGTGTCTGCGCTCTCTCCCGCTCACTAGATGGGCTCTCTCACCTCCTGTGATCTCACCGCCTGTGTCTGCACTTTCTCCCGCTCACTAGATGGGCTCTCTCACCTCCTGTGATCTTACGCTTGTGTCTGCGCTCTCTCCCGCTCACTAGATGGACTCTCTCACCTCCTGTGATCTCACGCCTGTCTGCGCTTTCTCCCGCTCACTAGATGGGCTCTCTCACCGCCTGTGTCTGCGCTCTCTCCTGCTCACTAGATGGGCTCTCTCACCTCCTGTGATCTCACGCCTGTGTCTGCGCTCTCTCCCGCTCACTAGATGGGCTCTCTCACCTCCTGTGATCTCACGCCTGTGTCTGCGCCCTCTCCCGCTCACTAGATGGGCTCTCCCGCCTCCTGTGATCTCACGCCTGTGTCTGCGCTCTCTCCCGCTCACTAGATGGGCTCTCTCACCTCCTGTGATCTCACACCTGTCTGCGCTCTCTCTCGCTCACTAGATGGGCTCTCTCACCTCCTGTGATCTCAAGCCTGTGTCTGCGTTCTCTCCCGCTCACTAGATGGGCTCTCTCACCTCCTGTGATCTCACGCCTGTGTCTGCGTTCTCTCCCGCTCACTAGATGGGCTCTCTCACCTCCTGTGATCTCACGCCTGTGTCTGCGCTCTCTCCCGCTCACTAGGTGGGCTCTCTCACCTCCTGTGATCTCACGCCTGTGTCTGCGCTCTCTCCCGCTCACTAGATGGGCCCTCTCACCTCCTGTGATCTCACGCCTGTGTCTGCGCTCTCTCCCGCTCACTAGATGGGCTCTCCCGCCTCCTGTGATCTCACGCCTGTGTCTGCGCTCTCTGCCGCTCACTAGATGGGCTCTCTCACCTCCTGTGATCTCACACCTGTCTGCGCTCTCTCTCGCTCACTAGATGGGCTCTCTCACCTTTTGTGATCTCAAGCCTGTGTCTGCGTTCTCTCCCGCTCACTAGATGGGCTCTCTCACCTCCTGTGATCTCACACCTGTCTGCGCTCTCTCTCGCTCACTAGATGGGCTCTCTCACCTCCTGTGATCTCAAGCCTGTGTCTGCGTTCTCTCCCGCTCACTAGATGGGCTCTCTCACCTCCTGTGATCTCACGCCTGTGTCTGCGCTCTCTCCCGCTCACTAGGTGGGCTCTCTCACCTCCTGTGATCTCACGCCTGTGTCTGCGCTCTCTCCCGCTCACTAGATGGGCCCTTTCACCTCCTGTGATCTCACGCCTGTGTCTGCGCTCTCTCCCGCTCACTAGATGGGCTCTCTCACCTCCTGTGATCTCACGCCTGTGTCTGCGCTCTCTCCCGCTCACTAGATGGGCTCTCTCACCTCCTGTGATCTCACCGCCTGTGTCTGCGCTTTCTCCCGCTCACTAGATGGGCTCTCTCACCTCCTGTGATCTTACGCTTGTGTCTGCGCTCTCTCCCGCTCACTAGATGTACTCTCTCACCTCCTGTGATCTCACGCCTGTCTGCGCTTTCTCCCGCTCACTAGATGGGCTCTCTCACCGCCTGTGTCTGCGCTCTCTCCTGCTCACTAGATGGGCTCTCTCACCTCCTGTGATCTCACGCCTGTGTCTGCGCTCTCTCCCGCTCACTAGATGGGCTCTCTCACCTCCTGTGATCTCACGCCTGTGTCTGCGCTCTCTCCCGCTCACTAGATGGGCTCTCCCGCCTCCTGTGATCTCACGCCTGTGTCTGCGCTCTCTCCCGCTCACTAGATGGGCTCTCTCACCTCCTGTGATCTCACACCTGTCTGCGCTCTCTCTCGCTCACTAGATGGGCTCTCTCACCTCCTGTGATCTCAAGCCTGTGTCTGCGTTCTCTCCCGCTCACTAGATGGGCTCTCTCACCTCCTGTGATCTCACGCCTGTGTCTGCGCTCTCTCCCGCTCACTAGGTGGGCTCTCTCACCTCCTGTGATCTCACGCCTGTGTCTGCGCTCTCTCCCGCTCACTAGATGGGCCCTCTCACCTCCTGTGATCTCACGCCTGTGTCTGCGCTCTCTCCCGCTCACTAGATGGGCTCTCTCACCTCCTGTGATCTCACGCCTGTGTCTGCGCTCTCTCCCGCTCACTAGATGGGCTCTCCCGCCTCCTGTGATCTCACGCCTGTGTCTGCGCTCTCTCCCGCTCACTAGATGGGCTCTCTCACCTCCTGTGATCTCACACCTGTCTGCGCTCTCTCTCGCTCACTAGATGGGCTCTCTCACCTCCTGTGTTCTCAAGCCTGTGTCTGCGTTCTCTCCCGCTCACTAGATGGGCTCTCTCACCTCCTGTGATCTCACACCTGTCTGCGCTCTCTCTCGCTCACTAGATGGGCTCTCTCACCTCCTGTGATCTCACGCCTGTGTCTGCGCTCTCTCCCGCTCACTAGATGGGCTCTCCCGCCTCCTGTGATCTCACGCCTGTGTCTGCGCTCTCTCCCGCTCACTAGATGGGCTCTCTCACCTCCTGTGATCTCACACCTGTCTGCGCTCTCTCTCGCTCACTAGATGGGCTCTCTCACCTCCTGTGATCTCAAGCCTGTGTCTGCGTTCTCTCCCGCTCACTAGATGGGCTCTCTCACCTCCTGTGATCTCACGCCTGTGTCTGCGCTCTCTCCCGCTCACTAGGTGGGCTCTCTCACCTCCTGTGATCTCACGCCTGTGTCTGTGCTCTCTCCCGCTCACTAGATGGGCCCTCTCACCTCCTGTGATCTCACGCCTGTGTCTGCGCTCTCTTCCGCTCACTAGATGGGCTCTCTCACCTCCTGTGATCTCACGCCTGTGTCTGCGCTCTCTCCCGCTCACTAGATGGGCTCTCTCACCTCCTGTGATCTCACCGCCTGTGTCTGCGCTTTCTCCCGCTCACTAGATGGGCTCTCTCACCTCCTGTGATCTTACGCTTGTGTCTGCGCTCTCTCCCGCTCACTAGATGGACTCTCTCACCTCCTGTGATCTCACGCCTGTCTGCGCTTTCTCCCGCTCACTAGATGGGCTCTCTCACCGCCTGTGTCTGCGCTCTCTCCTGCTCACTAGATGGGCTCTCTCACCTCCTGTGATCTCACGCCTGTGTCTGCGCTCTCTCCCGCTCAATAGATGGACTCTCTCACCTCCTGTGATCTCACGCCTGTGTCTGCGCTCTCTCCCGCTCACTAGATGGGCTCTCTCACCTCCTGTGTCTGCGCTCTCTCCCGCTCACTAGATGGGCTCTCGCACCTCCTGTGATCTCACGCCTGTGTCTGCGCTCTCTCCCGCTCACTAGATGGGCTCTCTCACCTCCTGTGATCTCACGCCTGTGTATGCGCTCTCTCCCGCTCACTAGATGGACTCTCTCACCTCCTGTGATCTCACGCCTGTGTCTGCGCTCTCTCCCACTCACTAGGTGGGCTCTCTCACCTCCTGTGATCTCACGCCTGTGTCTGCGCTCTGTCCCGCTCACTAGGTGGGCTCTCTCACCTCCTGTGATCTCACGCCTGTGTCTGCGCTCTCTCCCGCTCACTAGGTGGGCTCTCTCACTTCCTGTGATATCACGCCTGTGTCTGCGCTCTCTCCCGCTCACTAGGTGGGCTCTCTCACCTCCTGTGATATCACGCCTGTGTCTGCGCTCTCTCCCGTTCACTAGGTGGGCTCTCTAAACTCCTGTGATCTCACGCCTGTGTCTGCGCTCTCTCCCGCTCACTAGGTGGGCTCTCTCACCTCCTGTGATCTCACGCCGGTGTCTGCGCTCTCTCCCGCTCACTAGATGGGCTCTCTCACCTCCTGTGATCTCACGCCGGTGTCTGCGCTCTCTCCCGCTCACTAGATGGGCTCTCTCACCTCCTGTGATCTCACGCCTGTGTCTGCGCTCTCTCCCGCTCACTAGATGGGCTCTCTCACCGCCTGTTTCTGGGCTCTCTCCTGCTCACTAGATGGGCTCTCTCACCTCCTGTGATCTCACGCCTGTGTCTTCGCTCTCTCTCGCTCACTAGATGGGCTCTCTCACCTCCTGTGATCTCACGCCTGTCTCTGCGCTCTCTACCGCTCACTAGATGGGCTCTCACCTCCTGTGATCTCACGCCTGTGTCTGCGCTCTCTCCTGCTCACTAGATGGGCTCTCTCTCCTCCTGTGATCTCACGCCTGTGTCTGCGCTCTCTCCTGCTCACTAGGTGGGCTCTCTCACCTCCTGTGATCTCACGCCTGTGTCTGCGCTCTCTCCCGCTCACTGGATGGGCTCTCCCGCCTCCTGTGATCTCACGCCTGTGTCTGCGCTCTCTCCCGCTCACTAGATGGGCTCTCTCACCTCCTGTGATCTCACGCCTGTGTCTGCGCTCTCTCCCTCTCACTAGATGGGCTCTCTCAACTCCTGTGATCTCACGCCTGTGTCTGCGCTCTCTCCCGCTCACTAGATGGGCTCTCACCTCCTGTGATCTCACACCTGTGTCTGCGCTCTCTCCTGCTCACTAGATGGGCTCTCCCGCCTCCTGTGATCTCACGCCTGTCTGCGCTCTCTCCCGCTCACTAGATGGGCTCTCTCGCCTCCTGTGATCTCACGCCTGTGTCTGCGCTGTCTCCCGCTCACTAAATGGGCTCTCTCACCTCCTGTGATCTCACGCCTGTGTCTGCGCTCTCTCCCACTCACTAGATGGGCTCTCTCACCTCCTGTGATCTCACGCCTGTGTCTGCGCTCTCTCCCGATCACTAGATGGGCTCTCTCACCTCCTGTGATCTCACGCCTGTGTCTGCGCTCTCTCCCGCTCACTAGATCTCACGCCTGTGTCTGCGCTCTCTCCCGCTCACTAGATGGGCTCTCTCACCTCCTGAGATCTCACGCCTGTGTCTGCGCTCTCTCCCGCTCACTAGATGGGCTTTCTCACCTCCTGTGATCTCACGCCTGTGTCTGCGCTCTCTCCCGCTCACTAGATGGGCTCTCTCACCTCCTGTGATCTCACACCTGTGTCTGCTCTCTCTCCCGCTCACTAGATGGGCTCTCTCACCTCCTGTGATCTCACGCCTGTGTCTGCACTCTCTCCCGCTCACTAGATGGGCTCTCTCACCTCCTGTGATCTCACACCTGTGTCTGCGCTCTCTCCCGCTCACTAGATGGGCTCTCTCACCTCCTGTGATCTCACCGTTGTGTCTGCGCTCTCTCCTGCTCACTAGATGGGCTCTCTCACCTCCTGTGATCTCACGCCTGTGTCTGCGCTCTCTCCCGCTCACTAGATGGGCTCTCTCACCTCCTGTGATCTCACGCCTGTGTATGCGCTCTCTCCTGCTCACTAGATGGGCTCTCTCACCTCCTGTGATCTCACCGCCTTTGTCTGCGCTCTCTCCTGCTCACTAGATGGACTCTCTCACCTCCTGTGATCTCACGCCTGTGTCTGCGCTCTCTCCCGCTCACTAGATGGGCTCTCTCACCTCCTGTGATCTCACCGCCTGTGTCTGCGCTCTCTCCCGCTCACTAGATGGGCTCTCTCACCTCCTGTGATCTCACCGCCTGTGTCTGCGCTCTCTCCCGCTCACTAGATGGGCTTTCTCACCTCCTGTGATCTCACGCCTGTGTCTGCGCTCTCTCCCGCTCACTAGATGGGCTCTCTCACCTCCTGTGATCTCACACCTGTGTCTGCTCTCTCTCCCGCTCACTAGATGGGCTCTCTCACCTCCTGTGATCTCACGCCTGTGTCTGCACTCTCTCCCGCTCACTAGATGGGCTCTCTCACCTCCTGTGATCTCACACCTGTGTCTGCGCTCTCTCCCGCTCACTAGATGGGCTCTCTCACCTCCTGTGATCTCACCGTTGTGTCTGCGCTCTCTCCTGCTCACTAGATGGGCTCTCTCACCTCCTGTGATCTCACGCCTGTGTCTGCGCTCTCTCCCGCTCACTAGATGGGCTCTCTCACCTCCTGTGATCTCACGCCTGTGTATGCGCTCTCTCCTGCTCACTAGATGGGCTCTCTCACCTCCTGTGATCTCACCGCCTTTGTCTGCGCTCTCTCCTGCTCACTAGATGGACTCTCTCACCTCCTGTGATCTCACGCCTGTGTCTGCGCTCTCTCCCGCTCACTAGATGGGCTCTCTCACCTCCTGTGTCTGCGCTCTCTCTCGCTCACTAGATGGGCTCTCTCACCTCCTGTGATCTCACCGCCTGTGTCTGCGCTCTCTCCCGCTCACTAGATGGGCTTTCTCACCTCCTGTGATCTCACGCCTGTGTCTGCGCTCTCTCCCGCTCACTAGATGGGCTCTCTCACCTCCTGTGATCTCACCGTTGTGTCTGCGCTCTCTCCCGCTCACTAGATGGGCTCTCTCACCTCCTGTGATCTCACCACCTGTGTCTGCGCTCTCTCCCGCTCACTAGATGGGCTCTCTCACCTCCTGTGATCTCACCGTTTTGTCTGCGCTCTCTCCTGCTCACTAGATGGGCTCTCTCACCTCCTGTGATCTCACACCTGTGTCTGCGCTCTCTCCTGCTCACTAGATGGGCTCTCCCGCCTCCTGTGATCTCACGCCTGTCTGCGCTCTCTCCCGCTCACTAGATGGGCTCTCTCGCCTCCTGTGATCTCACGCCTGTGTCTGCGCTGTCTCCCGCTCACTAAATGGGCTCTCTCACCTCCTGTGATCTCACGCCTGTGTCTGCGCTCTCTCCCGCTCACTAGATGGGCTCTCTCACCTCCTGTGATCTCACGCCTGTGTCTGCGCTCTCTCCCGCTCACTAGATGGGCTTTCTCATCTCCTGTGATCTCACGCCTGTGTCTGCGCTCTCTCCCGCTCACTAGATCTCACGCCTGTGTCTGCGCTCTCTCCCGCTCACTAGATGGGCTCTCTCACCTCCTGTGATCTCACGCCTGTGTTTGCGCTCTCTCCCGCTCACTAGATGGGCTCTCTAACCTCCTGTGATCTCACCGCCTGTGTCTGCGCTCTCTCCCGCTCACTAGATGGACTCTCTCACCTCCTGTGATCTCACGCCTGTGTCTGCGCTCTCTCCCGCTCACTAGATGGGCTCTCTCACCTCCTGTGATCTCACGCCTGTGTCTGCGCTCTCTACCGCTCACTAGATGGGCTCTCTCACCGCCTGTGTCTGCGCTCTCTCCTGCTCACTAGATGGGCTCTCTCACCTCCTGTGATCTCACGCCTGTGTCTGCGCTCTCTCCCGCTCACTAGATGGGCTCTCTCACCTCCTGTGTCTGCGCTCTCTCTCGCTCACTAGATGGGCTCTCGCACCTCCTGTGATCTCACGCCTGTGTCTGCGCTCTCTCCCGCTCACTAGATGGGCTCTCTCACCTCCTGTGATCTCACGCCTGTGTCTGTGCTCTCTCCCGCTCACTAGATGGACTCTCTCACCTCCTGTGATCTCACGCCTACTTCTGCGCTCTCTCCCACTCACTAGGTGGGCTCCCTCACCTCCTGTGATCTCACGCCTGTGTCTGCGCTCTCTCCCGCTCACTAGGTGGGCTCTCTCACCTCCTGTGATCTCACGCCTGTGTCTGCGCTCTCTCCCGCTCACTAGGTGGGCTCTCTTACCTCCTGTGATCTCACGCCGGTGTCTGCCCTCTCTCCCGCTCACTAGATGGGCTCTCTCACCTCCTGTGATCTCACGCCTGTGTCTGCGCTCTCTCCTGCTCACTAGATGGGCTCTCTCACCTCCTGTGATCTCACGCCTGTGTCTGCGCTCTCTCCCGCTCACTAGGTGGGCTCTCTCACCTCCTGTGATATCACACCTGTGTCTGCGCTCTCTCCCGTTCACTAGGTGGGCTCTCTCAACTCCTGTGATCTCACGCCTGTGTCTGCGCTCTCTCCCGCTCACTAGGTGGGCTCTCTCACCTCCTGTGATCTCACGCCGGTGTCTGCGCTCTCTCCCGCTCACTAGATGGGCTCTCTCACCTCCTGTGATCTCACGCCGGTGTCTGCGCTCTCTCCCGCTCACTAGGTGGGCTCTCTCACCTCCTGTGATCTCACGCCTGTGTCTGCGCTCTCTCCTGCTCACTAGATGGGCTCTCTCACCTCCTGTGATCTCACGCCGGTGTCTGCGCTCTCTCCCGCTCACTAGATGGGCTCTCTCACCTCCTGTGATCTCACGCCTGTGTCTGCGCTCTCTCCCGCTCACTAGATGGGCTCTCTCACCGCCTGTGTCTGGGCTCTCTCCTGCTCACTAGATGGGCTCTCTCACCTCCTGTGATCTCACGCCTGTGTCTGCGCTCTCTCTCGCTCACTAGATGGGCTCTCTCACCTCCTGTGATCTCACGCCTGTGTCTGCGCTCTCTACCGCTCACTAGATGGGCTCTCACCTCCTGTGATCTCACGCCTGTGTCTGCGCTCTCTCCTGCTCACTAGATGGGCTCTCTCTCCTCCTGTGATCTCACGCCTGTGTCTGCGCTCTCTCCTGCTCACTAGGTGGGCTCTCTCACCTCCTGTGATCTCACGCCTGTGTCTGCGCTCTCTCCCGCTCACTGGATGGGCTCTCCCGCCTCCTGTGATCTCACGCCTGTGTCTGCGCTCTCTCCCGCTCACTAGATGGGCTCTCTCACCTCCTGTGATCTCACGCCTGTGTCTGCGCTCTCTCCCTCTCACTAGATGGGCTCTCTCAACTCCTGTGATCTCACGCCTGTGTCTGCGCTCTCTCCCGCTCACTAGATGGGCTCTCACCTCCTGTGATCTCACACCTGTGTCTGCGCTCTCTCCTGCTCACTAGATGGGCTCTCCCGCCTCCTGTGATCTCACGCCTGTCTGCGCTCTCTCCCGCTCACTAGATGGGCTCTCTCGCCTCCTGTGATCTCACGCCTGTGTCTGCGCTGTCTCCCGCTCACTAAATGGGCTCTCTCACCTCCTGTGATCTCACGCCTGTGTCTGCGCTCTCTCCCGCTCACTAGATGGGCTCTCTCACCTCCTGTGATCTCACGCCTGTGTCTGCGCTCTCTCCCGATCACTAGATGGGCTCTCTCACCTCCTGTGATCTCACGCCTGTGTCTGCGCTCTCTCCCGCTCACTAGATCTCACGCCTGTGTCTGCGCTCTCTCCCGCTCACTAGATGGGCTCTCTCACCTCCTGAGATCTCACGCCTGTGTCTGCGCTCTCTCCCGCTCACTAGATGGGCTTTCTCACCTCCTGTGATCTCACGCCTGTGTCTGCGCTCTCTCCCGCTCACTAGATGGGCTCTCTCACCTCCTGTGATCTCACACCTGTGTCTGCTCTCTCTCCCGCTCACTAGATGGGCTCTCTCACCTCCTGTGATCTCACGCCTGTGTCTGCACTCTCTCCCGCTCACTAGATGGGCTCTCTCACCTCCTGTGATCTCACACCTGTGTCTGCGCTCTCTCCCGCTCACTAGATGGGCTCTCTCACCTCCTGTGATCTCACCGTTGTGTCTGCGCTCTCTCCTGCTCACTAGATGGGCTCTCTCACCTCCTGTGATCTCACGCCTGTGTCTGCGCTCTCTCCCGCTCACTAGATGGGCTCTCTCACCTCCTGTGATCTCACGCCTGTGTATGCGCTCTCTCCTGCTCACTAGATGGGCTCTCTCACCTCCTGTGATCTCACCGCCTTTGTCTGCGCTCTCTCCTGCTCACTAGATGGACTCTCTCACCTCCTGTGATCTCACGCCTGTGTCTGCGCTCTCTCCCGCTCACTAGATGGGCTCTCTCACCTCCTGTGATCTCACCGCCTGTGTCTGCGCTCTCTCCCGCTCACTAGATGGGCTCTCTCACCTCCTGTGATCTCACCGCCTGTGTCTGCGCTCTCTCCCGCTCACTAGATGGGCTTTCTCACCTCCTGTGATCTCACGCCTGTGTCTGCGCTCTCTCCCGCTCACTAGATGGGCTCTCTCACCTCCTGTGATCTCACACCTGTGTCTGCTCTCTCTCCCGCTCACTAGATGGGCTCTCTCACCTCCTGTGATCTCACGCCTGTGTCTGCACTCTCTCCCGCTCACTAGATGGGCTCTCTCACCTCCTGTGATCTCACACCTGTGTCTGCGCTCTCTCCCGCTCACTAGATGGGCTCTCTCACCTCCTGTGATCTCACCGTTGTGTCTGCGCTCTCTCCTGCTCACTAGATGGGCTCTCTCACCTCCTGTGATCTCACGCCTGTGTCTGCGCTCTCTCCCGCTCACTAGATGGGCTCTCTCACCTCCTGTGATCTCACGCCTGTGTATGCGCTCTCTCCTGCTCACTAGATGGGCTCTCTCACCTCCTGTGATCTCACCGCCTTTGTCTGCGCTCTCTCCTGCTCACTAGATGGACTCTCTCACCTCCTGTGATCTCACGCCTGTGTCTGCGCTCTCTCCCGCTCACTAGATGGGCTCTCTCACCTCCTGTGATCTCACCGCCTGTGTCTGCGCTCTCTCTCGCTCACTAGATGGGCTCTCTCACCTCCTGTGATCTCACCGCCTGTGTCTGCGCTCTCTCCCGCTCACTAGATGGGCTTTCTCACCTCCTGTGATCTCACGCCTGTGTCTGCGCTCTCTCCCGCTCACTAGATGGGCTCTCTCACCTCCTGTGATCTCACCGTTGTGTCTGCGCTCTCTCCCGCTCACTAGATGGGCTCTCTCACCTCCTGTGATCTCACCACCTGTGTCTGCGCTCTCTCCCGCTCACTAGATGGGCTCTCTCACCTCCTGTGATCTCACCGTTTTGTCTGCGCTCTCTCCTGCTCACTAGATGGGCTCTCTCACCTCCTGTGATCTCACGCCTGTGTCTGCGCTCTCTCCCGCTCACTAGATGGGCTCTCACCTCCTGTGATCTCACACCTGTGTCTGCGCTCTCTCCTGCTCACTAGATGGGCTCTCCCGCCTCCTGTGATCTCACGCCTGTCTGCGCTCTCTCCCGCTCACTAGATGGGCTCTCTCGCCTCCTGTGATCTCACGCCTGTGTCTGCGCTGTCTCCCGCTCACTAAATGGGCTCTCTCACCTCCTGTGATCTCACGCCTGTGTCTGCGCTCTCTCCCGCTCACTAGATGGGCTCTCTCACCTCCTGTGATCTCACGCCTGTGTCTGCGCTCTCTCCCGCTCACTAGATGGGCTTTCTCATCTCCTGTGATCTCACGCCTGTGTCTGCGCTCTCTCCCGCTCACTAGATCTCACGCCTGTGTCTGCGCTCTCTCCCGCTCACTAGATGGGCTCTCTCACCTCCTGTGATCTCACGCCTGTGTTTGCGCTCTCTCCCGCTCACTAGATGGGCTCTCTAACCTCCTGTGATCTCACCGCCTGTGTCTGCGCTCTCTCCCGCTCACTAGATGGACTCTCTCACCTCCTGTGATCTCACGCCTGTGTCTGCGCTCTCTCCCGCTCACTAGATGGGCTCTCTCACCTCCTGTGATCTCACGCCTGTGTCTGCGCTCTCTACCGCTCACTAGATGGGCTCTCTCACCGCCTGTGTCTGCGCTCTCTCCTGCTCACTAGATGGGCTCTCTCACCTCCTGTGATCTCACGCCTGTGTCTGCGCTCTCTCCCGCTCACTAGATGGGCTCTCTCACCTCCTGTGTCTGCGCTCTCTCTCGCTCACTAGATGGGCTCTCGCACCTCCTGTGATCTCACGCCTGTGTCTGCGCTCTCTCCCGCTCACTAGATGGGCTCTCTCACCTCCTGTGATCTCACGCCTGTGTCTGTGCTCTCTCCCGCTCACTAGATGGACTCTCTCACCTCCTGTGATCTCACGCCTATGTCTGCGCTCTCTCCCACTCACTAGGTGGGCTCCCTCACCTCCTGTGATCTCACGCCTGTGTCTGCGCTCTCTCCCGCTCACTAGGTGGGCTCTCTCACCTCCTGTGATCTCACGCCTGTGTCTGCGCTCTCTCCCGCTCACTAGGTGGGCTCTCTTACCTCCTGTGATCTCACGCCGGTGTCTGCCCTCTCTCCCGCTCACTAGATGGGCTCTCTCACCTCCTGTGATCTCACGCCTGTGTCTGCGCTCTCTCCTGCTCACTAGATGGGCTCTCTCACCTCCTGTGATCTCACGCCTGTGTCTGCGCTCTCTCCCGCTCACTAGGTGGGCTCTCTCACCTCCTGTGATATCACACCTGTGTCTGCGCTCTCTCCCGTTCACTAGGTGGGCTCTCTCAACTCCTGTGATCTCACGCCTGTGTCTGCGCTCTCTCCCGCTCACTAGGTGGGCTCTCTCACCTCCTGTGATCTCACGCCGGTGTCTGCGCTCTCTCCCGCTCACTAGATGGGCTCTCTCACCTCCTGTGATCTCACGCCGGTGTCTGCGCTCTCTCCCGCTCACTAGGTGGGCTCTCTCACCTCCTGTGATCTCACGCCTGTGTCTGCGCTCTCTCCTGCTCACTAGATGGGCTCTCTCACCTCCTGTGATCTCACGCCGGTGTCTGCGCTCTCTCCCGCTCACTAGATGGGCTCTCTCACCTCCTGTGATCTCACGCCTGTGTCTGCGCTCTCTCCCGCTCACTAGATGGGCTCTCTCACCGCCTGTGTCTGGGCTCTCTCCTGCTCACTAGATGGGCTCTCTCACCTCCTGTGATCTCACGCCTGTGTCTGCGCTCTCTCTCGCTCACTAGATGGGCTCTCTCACCTCCTGTGATCTCACGCCTGTGTCTGCGCTCTCTACCGCTCACTAGATGGGCTCTCACCTCCTGTGATCTCACGCTTGTGTCTGCGCTCTCTCCTGCTCACTAGATGGGCTCTCTCTCCTCCTGTGATCTCACGCCTGTGTCTGCGCTCTCTCCTGCTCACTAGGTGGGCTCTCTCACCTCCTGTGATCTCACGCCTGTGTCTGCGCTCTCTCCCGCTCACTAGATGGGCTCTCCCGCCTCCTGTGATCTCACGCCTGTGTCTGCGCTCTCTCCCGCTCACTAGATGGGCTCTCTCACCTCCTGTGATCTCACGCCTGTGTCTGCGCTCTCTCCCTCTCACTAGATGGGCTCTCTCAACTCCTGTGATCTCACGCCTGTGTCTGCGCTCTCTCCCGCTCACTAGATGGGCTCTCACCTCCTGTGATCTCACACCTGTGTCTGCGCTCTCTCCTGCTCACTAGATGGGCTCTCCCGCCTCCTGTGATCTCACGCCTGTCTGCGCTCTCTCCCGCTCACTAGATGGGCTCTCTCGCCTCCTGTGATCTCACGCCTGTGTCTGCGCTGTCTCCCGCTCACTAAATGGGCTCTCTCACCTCCTGTGATCTCACGCCTGTGTCTGCGCTCTCTCCCGCTCACTAGATGGGCTCTCTCACCTCCTGTGATCTCACGCCTGTGTCTGCGCTCTCTCCCGCTCACTAGATGGGCTCTCTCATCTCCTGTGATCTCACGCCTGTGTCTGCGCTCTCTCCCGCTCACTAGATCTCACGCCTGTGTCTGCGCTCTCTCCCGCTCACTAGATGGGCTCTCTCACCTCCTGAGATCTCACGCCTGTGTCTGCGCTCTCTCCCGCTCACTAGATGGGCTTTCTCACCTCCTGTGATCTCACGCCTGTGTCTGCGCTCTCTCCCGCTCACTAGATGGGCTCTCTCACCTCCTGTGATCTCACACCTGTGTCTGCTCTCTCTCCCGCTCACTAGATGGGCTCTCTCACCTCCTGTGATCTCACGCCTGTGTCTGCACTCTCTCCCGCTCACTAGATGGGCTCTCTCACCTCCTGTGATCTCACACCTGTGTCTGCGCTCTCTCCTGCTCACTAGATGGGCTCTCTCACCTCCTGTGATCTCACGCCTGTGTCTGCGCTCTCTCCCGCTCACTAGATGGGCTCTCTCACCTCCTGTGATCTCACGCCTGTGTATGCGCTCTCTCCTGCTCACTAGATGGGCTCTCTCACCTCCTGTGATCTCACCGCCTTTGTCTGCGCTCTCTCCTGCTCACTAGATGGACTCTCTCACCTCCTGTGGTCTCACGCCTGTGTCTGCGCTCTCTCCCGCTCACTAGATGGGCTCTCTCACCTCCTGTGATCTCACCGCCTGTGTCTGCGCTCTCTCCCGCTCACTAGATGGGCTCTCTCACCTCCTGTGATCTCACCGCCTGTGTCTGCGCTCTCTCCTGCTCACTAGATGGGCTCTCTCACCTCCTGTGATCTCACGCCTGTGTCTGCGCTCTCTCCCGCTCACTAGATGGGCTCTCTCACCTCCTGTGATCTCACGCCTGTGTCTGCGCTCTCTCCCGCTCACTAGATGGGCTTTCTCATCTCCTGTGATCTCACGCCTGTGTCTGCGCTCTCTCCCGCTCACTAGATCTCACGCCTGTGTCTGCGCTCTCTCCCGCTCACTAGATGGGCTCTCTCACCTCCTGTGATCTCACGCCTGTGTTTGCGCTCTCTCCCGCTCACTAGATGGGCTCTCTAACCTCCTGTGATCTCACCGCCTGTGTCTGCGCTCTCTCCCGCTCACTAGATGGACTCTCTCACCTCCTGTGATCTCACGCCTGTGTCTGCGCTCTCTCCCGCTCACTAGATGGGCTCTCTCACCTCCTGTGATCTCACGCCTGTGTCTGCGCTCTCTACCGCTCACTAGATGGGCTCTCTCACCACCTGTGTCTGCGCTCTCTCCTGCTCACTAGATGGGCTCTCTCACCTCCTGTGATCTCACGCCTGTGTCTGCGCTCTCTCCCGCTCACTAGATGGGCTCTCTCACCTCCTGTGTCTGCGCTCTCTCCCGCTCACTAGATGGGCTCTCGCACCTCCTGTGATCTCACGCCTGTGTCTGCGCTCTCTCCCGCTCACTAGATGGGCTCTCTCACCTCCTGTGATCTCACGCCTGTGTCTGTGCTCTCTCCCGCTCACTAGATGGACTCTCTCACCTCCTGTGATCTCACGCCTATGTCTGCGCTCTCTCCTGCTCACTAGGTGGGCTCCCTCACCTCCTGTGATCTCACGCCTGTGTCTGCGCTCTCTCCCGCTCACTAGGTGGGCTCTCTCACCTCCTGTGATCTCACGCCTGTGTCTGCGCTTTCTCCCGCTCACTAGGTGGGCTCTCTCACCTCCTGTGATCTCACGCCGGTGTCTGCCCTCTCTCCCGCTCACTAGATGGGCTCTCTCACCTCCTGTGATCTCACGCCTGTGTCTGCGCTCTCTCCTGCTCACTAGATGGGCTCTCTCACCTCCTGTGATCTCACGCCTGTGTCTGCGCTCTCTCCCGCTCACTAGGTGGGCTCTCTCACCTCCTGTGATATCACACCTGTGTCTGCGCTCTCTCCCGTTCACTAGGTGGGCTCTCTCAACTCCTGTGATCTCACGCCTGTGTCTGCGCTCTCTCCCGCTCACTAGGTGGGCTCTCTCACCTCCTGTGATCTCACGCCGGTGTCTGCGCTCTCTCCCGCTCACTAGATGGGCTCTCTCACCTCCTGTGATCTCACGCCGGTGTCTGCGCTCTCTCCCGCTCACTAGATGGGCTCTCTCACCGCCTGTGTCTGGGCTCTCTCCTGCTCACTAGATGGGCTCTCTCACCTCCTGTGATCTCACGCCTGTGTCTGCGCTCTCTCTCGCTCACTAGATGGGCTCTCTCACCTCCTGTGATCTCACGCCTGTGTCTGCGCTCTCTACCGCTCACTAGATGGGCTCTCACCTCCTGTGATCTCACGCTTGTGTCTGCGCTCTCTCCTGCTCACTAGATGGGCTCTCTCTCCTCCTGTGATCTCACGCCTGTGTCTGCGCTCTCTCCTGCTCACTAGGTGGGCTCTCTCACCTCCTGTGATCTCACGCCTGTGTCTGCGCTCTCTCCCGCTCACTAGATGGGCTCTCCCGCCTCCTGTGATCTCACGCCTGTGTCTGCGCTCTCTCCCGCTCACTAGATGGGCTCTCTCACCTCCTGTGATCTCACGCCTGTGTCTGCGCTCTCTCCCTCTCACTAGATGGGCTCTCTCAACTCCTGTGATCTCACGCCTGTGTCTGCGCTCTCTCCCGCTCACTAGATGGGCTCTCACCTCCTGTGATCTCACACCTGTGTCTGCGCTCTCTCCTGCTCACTAGATGGGCTCTCCCGCCTCCTGTGATCTCACGCCTGTCTGCGCTCTCTCCCGCTCACTAGATGGGCTCTCTCGCCTCCTGTGATCTCACGCCTGTGTCTGCGCTGTCTCCCGCTCACTAAATGTGCTCTCTCACCTCCTGTGATCTCACGCCTGTGTCTGCGCTCTCTCCCGCTCACTAGATGGGCTCTCTCACCTCCTGTGATCTCACGCCTGTGTCTGCGCTCTCTCCCGCTCACTAGATGGGCTCTCTCATCTCCTGTGATCTCACGCCTGTGTCTGCGCTCTCTCCCGCTCACTAGATCTCACGCCTGTGTCTGCGCTCTCTCCCGCTCACTAGATGGGCTCTCTCACCTCCTGAGATCTCACGCCTGTGTCTGCGCTCTCTCCCGCTCACTAGATGGGCTTTCTCACCTCCTGTGATCTCACGCCTGTGTCTGCGCTCTCTCCCGCTCACTAGATGGGCTCTCTCACCTCCTGTGATCTCACACCTGTGTCTGCTCTCTCTCCCGCTCACTAGATGGGCTCTCTCACCTCCTGTGATCTCACGCCTGTGTCTGCACTCTCTCCCGCTCACTAGATGGGCTCTCTCACCTCCTGTGATCTCACACCTGTGTCTGCGCTCTCTCCCGCTCACTAGATGGGCTCTCTCACCTCCTGTGATCTCACCGTTGTGTCTGCGCTCTCTCCTGCTCACTAGATGGGCTCTCTCACCTCCTGTGATCTCACGCCTGTGTCTGCGCTCTCTCCCGCTCACTAGATGGGCTCTCTCACCTCCTGTGATCTCACGCCTGTGTATGCGCTCTCTCCTGCTCACTAGATGGGCTCTCTCACCTTCTGTGATCTCACCGCCTTTGTCTGCGCTCTCTCCTGCTCACTAGATGGACTCTCTCACCTCCTGTGGTCTCACGCCTGTGTCTGCGCTCTCTCCCGCTCACTAGATGGGCTCTCTCACCTCCTGTGATCTCACCGCCTGTGTCTGCGCTCTCTCCCGCTCACTAGATGGGCTCTCTCACCTCCTGTGATCTCACCGCCTGTGTCTGCGCTCTCTCCTGCTCACTAGATGGGCTCTCTCACCTCCTGTGATCTCACGCCTGTGTCTGCGCTCTCTCCCGCTCACTAGATGGGCTCTCTCACCTCCTGTGATCTCACGCCTGTGTCTGAGCTCTCTCCCGCTCACTAGATGGGCTCTCTCACCTCCTGTTATCTCACGCCTGTCTGCGCTCTCTCTCGCTCACTAGATGGGCTCTCTCACCTCCTGTGATCTCACGCCTGTCTGCGCTCTCTCCCGCTCACTAGATGGGCTCTCTCGCCTCCTGTGATCTCACGCCTGTGTCTGCGCTGTCTCCCGCTCACTAAATGGGCTCTCTCACCTCCTGTGATCTCACGCCTGTGTCTGCGCTCTCTCCCGCTCACTAGATGGGCTCTCTCACCTCCTGTGATCTCACGCCTGTGTCTGCGCTCTCTCCCGCTCACTAGATGGGCTCTCTCATCTCCTGTGATCTCACGCCTGTGTCTGCGCTCTCTCCCGCTCACTAGATCTCACGCCTGTGTCTGCGCTCTCTCCCGCTCACTAGATGGGCTCTCTCACCTCCTGAGATCTCACGCCTGTGTCTGCGCTCTCTCCCGCTCACTAGATGGGCTTTCTCACCTCCTGTGATCTCACGCCTGTGTCTGCGCTCTCTCCCGCTCACTAGATGGGCTCTCTCACCTCCTGTGATCTCACACCTTTGTCTGCTCTCTCTCCCGCTCACTAGATGGGCTCTCTCACCTCCTGTGATCTCACGCCTGTGTCTGCACTCTCTCCCGCTCACTAGATGGGCTCTCTCACCTCCTGTGATCTCACACCTGTGTCTGCGCTCTCTCCTGCTCACTAGATGGGCTCTCTCACCTCCTGTGATCTCACGCCTGTGTCTGCGCTCTCTCCCGCTCACTAGATGGGCTCTTTCACCTCCTGTGATCTCACGCCTGTGTATGCGCTCTCTCCTGCTCACTAGATGGGCTCTCTCACCTCCTGTGATCTCACCGCCTTTGTCTGCGCTCTCTCCTGCTCACTAGATGGACTCTCTCACCTCCTGTGGTCTCACGCCTGTGTCTGCGCTCTCTCCCGCTCACTAGATGGGCTCTCTCACCTCCTGTGATCTCACCGCCTGTGTCTGCGCTCTCTCCCGCTCACTAGATGGGCTCTCTCACCTCCTGTGATCTCACCGCCTGTGTCTGCGCTCTCTCCTGCTCACTAGATGGGCTCTCTCACCTCCTGTGATCTCACGCCTGTGTCTGCGCTCTCTCCCGCTCACTAGATGGGCTCTCTCACCTCCTGTGATCTCACGCCTGTGTCTGCGCTCTCTCCCGCTCACTAGATGGGCTTTCTCATCTCCTGTGATCTCACGCCTGTGTCTGCGCTCTCTCCCGCTCACTAGATCTCACGCCTGTGTCTGCGCTCTCTCCCGCTCACTAGATGGGCTCTCTCACCTCCTGTGATCTCACGCCTGTGTTTGCGCTCTCTCCCGCTCACTAGATGGGCTCTCTAACCTCCTGTGATCTCACCGCCTGTGTCTGCGCTCTCTCCCGCTCACTAGATGGACTCTCTCACCTCCTGTGATCTCACGCCTGTGTCTGCGCTCTCTCCCGCTCACTAGATGGGCTCTCTCACCTCCTGTGATCTCACGCCTGTGTCTGCGCTCTCTACCGCTCACTAGATGGGCTCTCTCACCGCCTGTGTCTGCGCTCTCTCCTGCTCACTAGATGGGCTCTCTCACCTCCTGTGATCTCACGCCTGTGTCTGCGCTCTCTCCCGCTCACTAGATGGGCTCTCTCACCTCCTGTGTCTGCGCTCTCTCCCGCTCACTAGATGGGCTCTCGCACCTCCTGTGATCTCACGCCTGTGTCTGCGCTCTCTCCCGCTCACTAGATGGGCTCTCTCACCTCCTGTGATCTCACGCCTGTGTCTGTGCTCTCTCCCGCTCACTAGATGGACTCTCTCACCTCCTGTGATCTCACGCCTATGTCTGCGCTCTCTCCCACTCACTAGGTGGGCTCCCTCACCTCCTGTGATCTCACGCCTGTGTCTGCGCTCTCTCCCGCTCACTAGGTGGGCTCTCTCACCTCCTGTGATCTCACGCCTGTGTCTGCGCTCTCTCCCGCTCACTAGGTGGGCTCTCTCACCTCCTGTGATCTCACGCCGGTGTCTGCCCTCTCTCCCGCTCACTAGATGGGCTCTCTCACCTCCTGTGATCTCACGCCTGTGTCTGCGCTCTCTCCTGCTCACTAGATGGGCTCTCTCACCTCCTGTGATCTCACGCCTGTGTCTGCGCTCTCTCCCGCTCACTAGGTGGGCTCTCTCACCTCCTGTGATATCACACCTGTGTCTGCGCTCTCTCCCGTTCACTAGGTGGGCTCTCTCAACTCCTGTGATCTCACGCCTGTGTCTGCGCTCTCTCCCGCTCACTAGGTGGGCTCTCTCACCTCCTGTGATCTCACGCCGGTGTCTGCGCTCTCTCCCGCTCACTAGATGGGCTCTCTCACCTCCTGTGATCTCACGCCGGTGTCTGCGCTCTCTCCCGCTCACTAGGTGGGCTCTCTCACCTCCTGTGATCTCACGCCTGTGTCTGCGCTCTCTCCTGCTCACTAGATGGGCTCTCTCACCTCCTGTGATCTCACGCAGGTGTCTGCGCTCTCTCCCGCTCACTAGATGGGCTCTCTCACCGCCTGTGTCTGGGCTCTCTCCTGCTCACTAGATGGGCTCTCTCACCTCCTGTGATCTCACGCCTGTGTCTGCGCTCTCTCTCGCTCACTAGATGGGCTCTCTCACCTCCTGTGATCTCACGCCTGTGTCTGCGCTCTCTACCGCTCACTAGATGGGCTCTCACCTCCTGTGATCTCACGCTTGTGTCTGCGCTCTCTCCTGCTCACTAGATGGGCTCTCTCTCCTCCTGTGATCTCACGCCTGTGTCTGCGCTCTCTCCTGCTCACTAGGTGGGCTCTCTCACCTCCTGTGATCTCACGCCTGTGTCTGCGCTCTCTCCCGCTCACTAGATGGGCTCTCCCGCCTCCTGTGATCTCACGCCTGTGTCTGCGCTCTCTCCCGCTCACTAGATGGGCTCTCTCACCTCCTGTGATCTCACGCCTGTGTCTGCGCTCTCTCCCTCTCACTAGATGGGCTCTCTCAACTCCTGTGATCTCACGCCTGTGTCTGCGCTCTCCCGCTCACTAGATGGGCTCTCACCTCCTGTGATCTCACACCTGTGTCTGCGCTCTCTCCTGCTCACTAGATGGGCTCTCCCGCCTCCTGTGATCTCACGCCTGTCTGCGCTCTCTCCCGCTCACTAGATGGGCTCTCTCGCCTCCTGTGATCTCACGCCTGTGTCTGCGCTGTCTCCCGCTCACTAAATGGGCTCTCTCACCTCCTGTGATCTCACGCCTGTGTCTGCGCTCTCTCCCGCTCACTAGATGGGCTCTCTCACCTCCTGTGATCTCACGCCTGTGTCTGCGCTCTCTCCCGCTCACTAGATGGGCTCTCTCATCTCCTGTGATCTCACGCCTGTGTCTGCGCTCTCTCCCGCTCACTAGATCTCACGCCTGTGTCTGCGCTCTCTCCCGCTCACTAGATGGGCTCTCTCACCTCCTGAGATCTCACGCCTGTGTCTGCGCTCTCTCCCGCTCACTAGATGGGCTTTCTCACCTCCTGTGATCTCACGCCTGTGTCTGCGCTCTCTCCCGCTCACTAGATGGGCTCTCTCACCTCCTGTGATCTCACACCTGTGTCTGCTCTCTCTCCCGCTCACTAGATGGGCTCTCTCACCTCCTGTGATCTCACGCCTGTGTCTGCACTCTCTCCCGCTCACTAGATGGGCTCTCTCACCTCCTGTGATCTCACACCTGTGTCTGCGCTCTCTCCCGCTCACTAGATGGGCTCTCTCACCTCCTGTGATCTCACCGTTGTGTCTGCGCTCTCTCCTGCTCACTAGATGGGCTCTCTCACCTCCTGTGATCTCACGCCTGTGTCTGCGCTCTCTCCCGCTCACTAGATGGGCTCTCTCACCTCCTGTGATCTCACGCCTGTGTATGCGCTCTCTCCTGCTCACTAGATGGGCTCTCTCACCTCCTGTGATCTCACCGCCTTTGTCTGCGCTCTCTCCTGCTCACTAGATGGACTCTCTCACCTCCTGTGGTCTCACGCCTGTGTCTGCGCTCTCTCCCGCTCACTAGATGGGCTCTCTCACCTCCTGTGATCTCACCGCCTGTGTCTGCGCTCTCTCCCGCTCACTAGATGGGCTCTCTCACCTCCTGTGATCTCACCGCCTGTGTCTGCGCTCTCTCCTGCTCACTAGATGGGCTCTCTCACCTCCTGTGATCTCACGCCTGTGTCTGCGCTCTCTCCCGCTCACTAGATGGGCTCTCTCACCTCCTGTGATCTCACGCCTGTGTCTGAGCTCTCTCCCGCTCACTAGATGGGCTCTCTCACCTCCTGTTATCTCACGCCTGTCTGCGCTCTCTCTCGCTCACTAGATGGGCTCTCTCACCTCCTGTGATCTCACGCCTTTGTCTACGCTCTCTCCCGCTCACTAGATGGGCTCTCTCACCTCCTGTGATCTCACGCCTGTGTTTGCGCTCTCTCCCGCTCACTAGATGGGCTCTCTCACCTCCTGTGATCTCACGCCTGTGTCTGCTCTCTCTCCCGCTCACTAGATCTCACGCCTGTGTCTGCGCTCTCTCCCGCTCACTAGATGGGCTCTCTCACCGCCTGTGTCTGCGCTCTCTCCCGCTCACTAGATGGGCTCTCTCACCGCCTGTGTCTGCGCTCTCTCCTGCTCACTAGATGGGCTCTCTCACCTCTTGTGATCTCACGCCTATGTCTGCGCTCTCTCCCGCTAACTAGATGGGCTCTCTCACCTCCTGTGATCTCACGCCTGTGTCTGCGCTCTCTCCCTCTCACTAGATGGGATCTCTCACCTCCTGTGATCTCACGCCTGTGTCTGCTCTCTCTCCCGCTCACTAGATCTCACGCCTGTGTCTGCGCTCTCTCCCGCTCACTAGATGGGCTCTCTCACCGCCTGTGTCTGCGCTCTCTCCCGCTCACTAGATGGGCTCTCTCACCGCCTGTGTCTGCGCTCTCTCCTGCTCACTAGATGGGCTCTCTCACCTCCTGTGATCTCACGCCTGTGTCTGCACTCTCACGCTCACTAGATGGGCTCTCTCACCTCCTGTGATCTCACGCCTGTGTCTGCGCTCTCTCCCGCTCACTAGATGGGCTCTCTCACCTCCTGTGATCTCACGCCTGTGTCTGCGCTCTCTCCCGCTCACGAGATGGGCTCTCTCACCTCCTGTGATCTCACACCTGTGTCTACTCTCTCTCCCGCTCACTAGGTGGGCTCTCTCACCTCCTGTGATCTCACGCCTGTGTTTGCGCTCTCTCCCGCTCACTAGGTGGGCTCTCTCACCTCCTGTGATCCCACGCCGGTGTCTGCCCTCTCTCCCGCTCACTGGATGGGCTCTCTCACCTCCTGTGATCTCACGCCTGTGTCTGCACTCTCTCCCGCTCACTAGATGGGCTCTCTCACCTCCTGTGATCTCACACCTGTGTCTGCGCTCTCTCCCGCTCACTAGATGGGCTCTCTCACCTCCTGTGATCTCACCGTTGTGTCTGCGCTCTCTCCTGCTCACTAGATGGGCTCTCTCACCTCCTGTGATCTCACGCCTGTGTCTGCGCTCTCTCCCGCTCACTAGATGGGCTCTCTCACCTCCTGTGATCTCACGCCTGTGTATGCGCTCTCTCCTGCTCACTAGATGGGCTCTCTCACCTCCTGTGATCTCACGCCTGTGTCTGCGCTCTCTCCCGCTCACTAGATGGGCTCTCTCATCTCCTGTGATCTCACGCCTGTGTCTGCGCTCTCTCCCGCTCACTAGATCTCACGCCTGTGTCTGCGCTCTCTCCCGCTCACTAGATGGGCTCTCTCACCTCCTGAGATCTCACGCCTGTGTCTGCGCTCTCTCCCGCTCACTAGATGGGCTTTCTCACCTCCTGTGATCTCACGCCTGTGTCTGCGCTCTCTCCCGCTCACTAGATGGGCTCTCTCACCTCCTGTGATCTCACACCTGTGTCTGCTCTCTCTCCCGCTCACTAGATGGGCTCTCTCACCTCCTGTGATCTCACGCCTGTGTCTGCACTCTCTCCCGCTCACTAGATGGGCTCTCTCACCTCCTGTGATCTCACACCTGTGTCTGCGCTCTCTCCCGCTCACTAGATGGGCTCTCTCACCTCCTGTGATCTCACCGTTGTGTCTGCGCTCTCTCCTGCTCACTAGATGGGCTCTCTCACCTCCTGTGATCTCACGCCTGTGTCTGCGCTCTCTCCCGCTCACTAGATGGGCTCTCTCACCTCCTGTGATCTCACCGCCTTTGTCTGCGCTCTCTCCTGCTCACTAGATGGACTCTCTCACCTCCTGTGGTCTCACGCCTGTGTCTGCGCTCTCTCCCGCTCACTAGATGGGCTCTCTCACCTCCTGTGATCTCACCGCCTGTGTCTGCGCTCTCTCCCGCTCACTAGATGGGCTCTCTCACCTCCTGTGATCTCACCGCCTGTGTCTGCGCTCTCTCCTGCTCACTAGATGGGCTCTCTCACCTCCTGTGATCTCACGCCTGTGTCTGCGCTCTCTCCCGCTCACTAGATGGGCTCTCTCACCTCCTGTGATCTCACGCCTGTGTCTGAGCTCTCTCCCGCTCACTAGATGGGCTCTCTCACCTCCTGTTATCTCACGCCTGTCTGCGCTCTCTCTCGCTCACTAGATGGGCTCTCTCACCTCCTGTGATCTCACGCCTTTGTCTACGCTCTCTCCCGCTCACTAGATGGGCTCTCTCACCTCCTGTGATCTCACGCCTGTGTTTGCGCTCTCTCCCGCTCACTAGATGGGCTCTCTCACCTCCTGTGATCTCACCGCCTGTGTCTGCGCTCTCTCCCGCTCACTAGATGGACTCTCTCACCTCCTGTGATCTCACGCCTGTGTCTGCGCTCTCTCCCGCTCACTAGATGGGCTCTCTCACCTCCTGTGATCTCACCGTCTGTGTCTGCGCTCTCTCCTGCTCACTAGATGGGCTCTCTCACCTCCTGTGATCTTACCGCCTGTGTCTGCGCTCTCTCCTGCTCACTAGATGGGCTCTCTCACCTCCTGTGATCTCACGCCTGTGTCTGCGCTCTCTCCCGCTCACTAGATGGGCTCTCTCACCTCCTGTGATCTCACGCCTGTGTCTGCGCTCTCTACTGCTCACTAGATGGGCTCTCTCACCGCCTGTGTCTGCGCTCTCTCCTGCTCACTAGATGGGCTCTCTCACCTCCTGTGATCTCACGCCTGTGTCTGCGCTCTCTCCCGCTCACTAGATGGGCTCTCTCACCTCCTGTGTCTGCGCTCTCTCCCGCTCACTAGATGGGCTCTCGCACCTCCTGTGATCTCACGCCTGTGTCTGCGCTCTCTCCCGCTCACTAGATGGGCTCTCTCACCTCCTGTGATCTCACGCCTGTGTCTGTGCTCTCTCCCGCTCACTAGATGGACTCTCTCACCTCCTGTGATCTCACGCCTGTGTCTGCGCTCTCTCCCACTCACTAGGTGGGCTCCCTCACCTCCTGTGATCTCACGCCTGTGTCTGCGCTCTCTCCCGCTCACTAGGTGGGCTCTCTCACCTCCTGTGATCTCACTCCTGTGTCTGCGCTCTCTCCCGCTCACTAGGTGGGCTCTCTCACCTCCTGTGATCTCACGCCGGTGTCTGCCCTCTCTCCCGCTCACTAGATGGGCTCTCTCACCTCCTGTGATCTCACGCCTGTGTCTGCGCTCTCTCCTGCTCACTAGATGGGCTCTCTCACCTCCTGTGATCTCACGCCTGTGTCTGCGCTCTCTCCCACTCACTAGGTGGGCTCTCTCACCTCCTGTGATCTCACGCCTGTGTCTGCCCTCTCTCCCGCTCACTAGGTGGGCTCTCTCACCTCCTGTGATCTCACGCCTGTGTCTGCGCTCTCTCCTGCTCACTAGATGGGCTCTCTCACCTCCTGTGATCTCACGCCTG
This sequence comes from Ascaphus truei, assembly GCF_040206685.1. Taxonomy (NCBI): domain Eukaryota; kingdom Metazoa; phylum Chordata; class Amphibia; order Anura; family Ascaphidae; genus Ascaphus; species Ascaphus truei. Next base: position 33,980,719 of record NC_134495.1, read on the forward strand.
TGTCTGCGCTCTCTCCTGCTCACTAGATGGGCTCTCTCACCTCCTATGATCTCACGCCTGTGTCTGCGCTCTCTCCCGCTCACTAGATGGGCTCTCTCACCGCCTGTGTCTGCGCTCTCTCCTGCTCACTAGATGGGCTCTCTCACCTCCTGTGATCTCACGCCTGTGTCTGCCCTCTCTCCCGCTCACTAGATGGGCTCTCTCACCTCCTGTGATCTCACGCCTGTGTCTGCGCTCTCTCCTGCTCACTAGATGGGCTCTCTCACCTCCTGTGATCTCACGCCTGTGTCTGCGCTCTCTCCCACTCACTAGGTGGGCTCTCTCACCTCCTGTGATCTCACGCCTGTGTCTGCCCTCTCTCCCGCTCACTAGGTGGGCTCTCTCACCTCCTGTGATCTCACGCCTGTGTCTGCGCTCTCTCCTGCTCACTAGATGGGCTCTCTCACCTCCTGTGATCTCACGCCTGTGTCTGCGCTCTCTCCTGCTCACTAGATGGGCTCTCTCACCTCCTATGATCTCACGCCTGTGTCTGCGCTCTCTCCCGCTCACTAGATGGGCTCTCTCACCGCCTGTGTCTGCGCTCTCTCCTGCTCACTAGATGGGCTCTCTCACCTCTTGTGATCTCACGCCTATGTCTGCGCTCTCTCCCGCTAACTAGATGGGCTCTCTCACCTCCTGTGATCTCACGCCTGTGTCTGCGCTCTCTCCCTCTCACTAGATCTCACGCCTGTGTCTGCGCTCTCTCCCGCTCACTAGATGGGCTCTCTCACCGCCTGTGTCTGCGCTCTCTCCCGCTCACTAGATGGGCTCTCTCACCGCCTGTGTCTGCGCTCTCTCCTGCTCACTAGATGGGCTCTCTCACCTCCTGTGATCTCACGCCTGTGTCTGCACTCTCTCCCGCTCACTAGATGGGCTCTCTCACCTCCTGTGATCTCACGCCTGTGTCTGCGCTCTCTCCCGCTCACTAGATGGGCTCTCTCACCTCCTGTGATCTCACGCCTGTGTCTGCGCTCTCTCCCGCTCACGAGATGGGCTCTCTCACCTCCTGTGATCTCACACCTGTGTCTACTCTCTCTCCCGCTCACTAGGTGGGCTCTCTCACCTCCTGTGATCTCACGCCTGTGTTTGCGCTCTCTCCCGCTCACTAGGTGGGCTCTCTCACCTCCTGTGATCGCACGCCGGTGTCTGCCCTCTCTCCCGCTCACTGGATGGGCTCTCTCACCTCCTGTGATCTCACGCCTGTGTCTGCACTCTCTCCCGCTCACTAGATGGGCTCTCTCACCTCCTGTGATCTCACACCTGTGTCTGCGCTCTCTCCCGCTCACTAGATGGGCTCTCTCACCTCCTGTGATCTCACCGTTGTGTCTGCGCTCTCTCCTGCTCACTAGATGGGCTCTCTCACCTCCTGTGATCTCACGCCTGTGTCTGCGCTCTCTCCCGCTCACTAGATGGGCTCTCTCACCTCCTGTGATCTCACACCTGTGTATGCTCTCTCTCCTGCTCACTAGATGGGCTCTCTCACCTCCTGTGATCTCACCGCCTTTGTCTGCGCTCTCTCCTGCTCACTAGATGGACTCTCTCACCTCCTGTGGTCTCACGCCTGTGTCTGCGCTCTCTCCCGCTCACTAGATGGGCTCTCTCACCTCCTGTGATCTCACGCCTGTGTCTGCGCTCTCTCCCGCTCACTAGATGGGCTCTCTCACCTCCTGTGATCTCACGCCTGTGTCTGAGCTCTCTCCCGCTCACTAGATGGGCTCTCTCACCTCCTGTTATCTCACGCCTGTCTGCGCTCTCTCTCGCTCACTAGATGGGCTCTCTCACCTCCTGTGATCTCACGCCTTTGTCTACGCTCTCTCCCGCTCACTAGATGGGCTCTCTCACCTCCTGTGATCTCACGCCTGTGTTTGCGCTCTCTCCCGCTCACTAGATGGACTCTCTCACCTCCTGTGATCTCACGCCTGTGTCTGCGCTCTCTCCCGCTCACTAGATGGGCTCTCTCACCTCCTGTGATCTCACCGTCTGTGTCTGCGCTCTCTCCTGCTCACTAGATGGGCTCTCTCACCTCCTGTGATCTTACCGCCTGTGTCTGCGCTCTCTCCTGCTCACTAGATGGGCTCTCTCACCTCCTGTGATCTCACGCCTGTGTCTGCGCTCTCTCCCGCTCACTAGATGGGCTCTCTCACCTCCTGTGATCTCACGCCTGTGTCTGCGCTCTCTACTGCTCACTAGATGGGCTCTCTCACCGCCTGTGTCTGCGCTCTCTCCTGCTCACTAGATGGGCTCTCTCACCTCCTGTGATCTCACGCCTGTGTCTGCGCTCTCTCCCGCTCACTAGATGGGCTCTCTCACCTCCTGTGTCTGCGCTCTCTCCCGCTCACTAGATGGGCTCTCTCACCTCCTGTTATCTCACGCCTGTCTGAGCTCTCTCCCGCTCACTAGATGGGCTCTCTCACCTCCTGTTATCTCACGCCTGTCTGCGCTCTCTCTCGCTCACTAGATGGGCTCTCTCACCTCCTGTGATCTCACGCCTTTGTCTACGCTCTCTCCCGCTCACTAGATGGGCTCTCTCACCTCCTGTGATCTCACGCCTGTGTTTGCGCTCTCTCCCGCTCACTAGATGGGCTCTCTCACCTCCTGTGATCTCACCGCCTGTGTCTGCGCTCTCTCCCGCTCACTTGATGGACTCTCTCACCTCCTGTGATCTCACGCCTGTGTCTGCGCTCTCTCCCGCTCACTAGATGGGCTCTCTCACCTCCTGTGATCTCACCGTCTGTGTCTGCGCTCTCTCCTGCTCACTAGATGGGCTCTCTCACCTCCTGTGATCTTACCGCCTGTGTCTGCGCTCTCTCCTGCTCACTAGATGGGCTCTCTCACCTCCTGTGATCTCACGCCTGTGTCTGCGCTCTCTCCCGCTCACTAGATGGGCTCTCTCACCTCCTGTGATCTCACGCCTGTGTCTGCGCTCTCTACTGCTCACTAGATGGGCTCTCTCACCGCCTGTGTCTGCGCTCTCTCCTGCTCACTAGATGGGCTCTCTCACCTCCTGTGATCTCACGCCTGTGTCTGCGCTCTCTCCCGCTCACTAGATGGGCTCTCTCACCTCCTGTGTCTGCGCTCTCTCCCGCTCACTAGATGGGCTCTCTCACCTCCTGTTATCTCACGCCTGTCTGCGCTCTCTCTCGCTCACTAGATGGGCTCTCTCACCTCCTGTGATCTCACGCCTTTGTCTACGCTCTCTCCCGCTCACTAGATGGGCTCTCTCACCTCCTGTGATCTCACGCCTGTGTTTGCGCTCTCTCCCGCTCACTAGATGGGCTCTCTCACCTCCTGTGATCTCACCGCCTGTGTCTGCGCTCTCTCCCGCTCACTAGATGGACTCTCTCACCTCCTGTGATCTCACGCCTGTGTCTGCGCTCTCTCCCGCTCACTAGATGGGCTCTCTCACCTCCTGTGATCTCACCGTCTGTGTCTGCGCTCTCTCCTGCTCACTAGATGGGCTCTCTCACCTCCTGTGATCTTACCGCCTGTGTCTGCGCTCTCTCCTGCTCACTAGATGGGCTCTCTCACCTCCTGTGATCTCACGCCTGTGTCTGCGCTCTCTCCCGCTCACTAGATGGGCTCTCTCACCTCCTGTGATCTCACGCCTGTGTCTGCGCTCTCTACTGCTCACTAGATGGGCTCTCTCACCGCCTGTGTCTGCGCTCTCTCCTGCTCACTAGATGGGCTCTCTCACCTCCTGTGATCTCACGCCTGTGTCTGCGCTCTCTCCCGCTCACTAGATGGGCTCTCTCACCTCCTGTGTCTGCGCTCTCTCCCGCTCACTAGATGGGCTCTCGCACCTCCTGTGATCTCACGCCTGTGTCTGCGCTCTCTCCCGCTCACTAGATGGGCTCTCTCACCTCCTGTGATCTCACGCCTGTGTCTGTGCTCTCTCCCGCTCACTAGATGGACTCTCTCACCTCCTGTGATCTCACGCCTGTGTCTGCGCTCTCTCCCACTCACTAGGTGGGCTCCCTCACCTCCTGTGATCTCACGCCTGTGTCTGCGCTCTCTCCCGCTCACTAGGTGGGCTCTCTCACCTCCTGTGATCTCACTCCTGTGTCTGCGCTCTCTCCCGCTCACTAGGTGGGCTCTCTCACCTCCTGTGATCTCACGCCGGTGTCTGCCCTCTCTCCCGCTCACTAGATGGGCTCTCTCACCTCCTGTGATCTCACGCCTGTGTCTGCGCTCTCTCCTGCTCACTAGATGGGCTCTCTCACCTCCTGTGATCTCACGCCTGTGTCTGCGCTCTCTCCCACTCACTAGGTGGGCTCTCTCACCTCCTGTGATCTCACGCCTGTGTCTGCCCTCTCTCCCGCTCACTAGGTGGGCTCTCTCACCTCCTGTGATCTCACGCGTGTGTCTGCGCTCTCTCCTGCTCACTAGATGGGCTCTCTCACCTCCTGTGATCTCACGCCTGTGTCTGCGCTCTCTCCTGCTCACTAGATGGGCTCTCTCACCTCCTATGATCTCACGCCTGTGTCTGCGCTCTCTCCCGCTCACTAGATGGGCTCTCTCACCGCCTGTGTCTGCGCTCTCTCCTGCTCACTAGATGGGCTCTCTCACCTCTTGTGATCTCACGCCTATGTCTGCGCTCTCTCCCGCTAACTAGATGGGCTCTCTCACCTCCTGTGATCTCACGCCTGTGTCTGCGCTCTCTCCCTCTCACTAGATGGGATCTCTCACCTCCTGTGATCTCACGCCTGTGTCTGCTCTCTCTCCCGCTCACTAGGTGGGCTCCCTCACCTCCTGTGATCTCACGCCTGTGTCTGCGCTCTCTCCCGCTCACTAGGTGGGCTCTCTCACCTCCTGTGATCTCACTCCTGTGTCTGCGCTCTCTCCCGCTCACTAGGTGGGCTCTCTCACCTCCTGTGATCTCACGCCGGTGTCTGCCCTCTCTCCCGCTCACTAGATGGGCTCTCTCACCTCCTGTGATCTCACGCCTGTGTCTGCGCTCTCTCCTGCTCACTAGATGGGCTCTCTCACCTCCTGTGATCTCACGCCTGTGTCTGCGCTCTCTCCCACTCACTAGGTGGGCTCTCTCACCTCCTGTGATCTCACGCCTGTGTCTGCCCTCTCTCCCGCTCACTAGGTGGGCTCTCTCACCTCCTGTGATCTCACGCCTGTGTCTGCGCTCTCTCCTGCTCACTAGATGGGCTCTCTCACCTCCTATGATCTCACGCCTGTGTCTGCGCTCTCTCCCGCTCACTAGATGGGCTCTCTCACCGCCTGTGTCTGCGCTCTCTCCTGCTCACTAGATGGGCTCTCTCACCTCTTGTGATCTCACGCCTATGTCTGCGCTCTCTCCCGCTAACTAGATGGGCTCTCTCACCTCCTGTGATCTCACGCCTGTGTCTGCGCTCTCTCCCTCTCACTAGATGGGATCTCTCACCTCCTGTGATCTCACGCCTGTGTCTGCTCTCTCTCCCGCTCACTAGATCTCACGCCTGTGTCTGCGCTCTCTCCCGCTCACTAGATGGGCTCTCTCACCGCCTGTGTCTGCGCTCTCTCCCGCTCACTAGATGGGCTCTCTCACCGCCTGTGTCTGCGCTCTCTCCTGCTCACTAGATGGGCTCTCTCACCTCCTGTGATCTCACGCCTGTGTCTGCACTCTCTCCCGCTCACTAGATGGGCTCTCTCACCTCCTGTGATCTCACGCCTGTGTCTGCGCTCTCTCCCGCTCACTAGATGGGCTCTCTCACCTCCTGTGATCTCACGCCTGTGTCTGCGCTCTCTCCCGCTCACGAGATGGGCTCTCTCACCTCCTGTGATCTCACACCTGTGTCTACTCTCTCTCCCGCTCACTAGGTGGGCTCTCTCACCTCCTGTGATCTCACGCCTGTGTTTGCGCTCTCTCCCGCTCACTAGGTGGGCTCTCTCACCTCCTGTGATCCCACGCCGGTGTCTGCCCTCTCTCCCGCTCACTGGATGGGCTCTCTCACCTCCTGTGATCTCACGCCTGTGTCTGCACTCTCTCCCGCTCACTAGATGGGCTCTCTCACCTCCTGTGATCTCACACCTGTGTCTGCGCTCTCTCCCGCTCACTAGATGGGCTCTCTCACCTCCTGTGATCTCACCGTTGTGTCTGCGCTCTCTCCTGCTCACTAGATGGGCTCTCTCACCTCCTGTGATCTCACGCCTGTGTCTGCGCTCTCTCCCGCTCACTAGATGGGCTCTCTCACCTCCTGTGATCTCACGCCTGTGTATGCGCTCTCTCCTGCTCACTAGATGGGCTCTCTCACCTCCTGTGATCTCACCGCCTTTGTCTGCGCTCTCTCCTGCTCACTAGATGGACTCTCTCACCTCCTGTGGTCTCACGCCTGTGTCTGCGCTCTCTCCCGCTCACTAGATGGGCTCTCTCACCTCCTGTGATCTCACCGCCTGTGTCTGCGCTCTCTCCCGCTCACTAGATGGGCTCTCTCACCTCCTGTGATCTCACCGCCTGTGTCTGCGCTCTCTCCTGCTCACTAGATGGGCTCTCTCACCTCCTGTGATCTCACGCCTGTGTCTGCGCTCTCTCCCGCTCACTAGATGGGCTCTCTCACCTCCTGTGATCTCACGCCTGTGTCTGAGCTCTCTCCCGCTCACTAGATGGGCTCTCTCACCTCCTGTTATCTCACGCCTGTCTGCGCTCTCTCTCGCTCACTAGATGGGCTCTCTCACCTCCTGTGATCTCACGCCTTTGTCTACGCTCTCTCCCGCTCACTAGATGGGCTCTCTCACCTCCTGTGATCTCACGCCTGTGTTTGCGCTCTCTCCCGCTCACTAGATGGGCTCTCTCACCTCCTGTGATCTCACCGCCTGTGTCTGCGCTCTCTCCCGCTCACTAGATGGACTCTCTCACCTCCTGTGATCTCACGCCTGTGTCTGCGCTCTCTCCCGCTCACTAGATGGGCTCTCTCACCTCCTGTGATCTCACCGTCTGTGTCTGCGCTCTCTCCTGCTCACTAGATGGGCTCTCTCACCTCCTGTGATCTTACCGCCTGTGTCTGCGCTCTCTCCTGCTCACTAGATGGGCTCTCTCACCTCCTGTGATCTCACGCCTGTGTCTGCGCTCTCTCCCGCTCACTAGATGGGCTCTCTCACCTCCTGTGATCTCACGCCTGTGTCTGCGCTCTCTACTGCTCACTAGATGGGCTCTCTCACCGCCTGTGTCTGCGCTCTCTCCTGCTCACTAGATGGGCTCTCTCACCTCCTGTGATCTCACGCCTGTGTCTGCGCTCTCTCCCGCTCACTAGATGGGCTCTCTCACCTCCTGTGTCTGCGCTCTCTCCCGCTCACTAGATGGGCTCTCGCACCTCCTGTGATCTCACGCCTGTGTCTGCGCTCTCTCCCGCTCACTAGATGGGCTCTCTCACCTCCTGTGATCTCACGCCTGTGTCTGTGCTCTCTCCCGCTCACTAGATGGACTCTCTCACCTCCTGTGATCTCACGCCTGTGTCTGCGCTCTCTCCCACTCACTAGGTGGGCTCCCTCACCTCCTGTGATCTCACGCCTGTGTCTGCGCTCTCTCCCGCTCACTAGGTGGGCTCTCTCACCTCCTGTGATCTCACTCCTGTGTCTGCGCTCTCTCCCGCTCACTAGGTGGGCTCTCTCACCTCCTGTGATCTCACGCCGGTGTCTGCCCTCTCTCCCGCTCACTAGATGGGCTCTCTCACCTCCTGTGATCTCACGCCTGTGTCTGCGCTCTCTCCCGCTCACTAGATGGGCTCTCTCACCTCCTGTGATCTCACGCCTGTGTCTGAGCTCTCTCCCGCTCACTAGATGGGCTCTCTCACCTCCTGTTATCTCACGCCTGTCTGCGCTCTCTCTCGCTCACTAGATGGGCTCTCTCACCTCCTGTGATCTCACGCCTTTGTCTACGCTCTCTCCCGCTCACTAGATGGGCTCTCTCACCTCCTGTGATCTCACGCCTGTGTTTGCGCTCTCTCCCGCTCACTAGATGGGCTCTCTCACCTCCTGTGATCTCACCGCCTGTGTCTGCGCTCTCTCCCGCTCACTAGATGGACTCTCTCACCTCCTGTGATCTCACGCCTGTGTCTGCGCTCTCTCCCGCTCACTAGATGGGCTCTCTCACCTCCTGTGATCTCACCGTCTGTGTCTGCGCTCTCTCCTGCTCACTAGATGGGCTCTCTCACCTCCTGTGATCTTACCGCCTGTGTCTGCGCTCTCTCCTGCTCACTAGATGGGCTCTCTCACCTCCTGTGATCTCACGCCTGTGTCTGCGCTCTCTCCCGCTCACTAGATGGGCTCTCTCACCTCCTGTGATCTCACGCCTGTGTCTGCGCTCTCTACTGCTCACTAGATGGGCTCTCTCACCGCCTGTGTCTGCGCTCTCTCCTGCTCACTAGATGGGCTCTCTCACCTCCTGTGATCTCACGCCTGTGTCTGCGCTCTCTCCCGCTCACTAGATGGGCTCTCTCACCTCCTGTGTCTGCGCTCTCTCCCGCTCACTAGATGGGCTCTCGCACCTCCTGTGATCTCACGCCTGTGTCTGCGCTCTCTCCCGCTCACTAGATGGGCTCTCTCACCTCCTGTGATCTCACGCCTGTGTCTGTGCTCTCTCCCGCTCACTAGATGGACTCTCTCACCTCCTGTGATCTCACGCCTGTGTCTGCGCTCTCTCCCACTCACTAGGTGGGCTCCCTCACCTCCTGTGATCTCACGCCTGTGTCTGCGCTCTCTCCCGCTCACTAGGTGGGCTCTCTCACCTCCTGTGATCTCACTCCTGTGTCTGCGCTCTCTCCCGCTCACTAGGTGGGCTCTCTCACCTCCTGTGATCTCACGCCGGTGTCTGCCCTCTCTCCCGCTCACTAGATGGGCTCTCTCACCTCCTGTGATCTCACGCCTGTGTCTGCGCTCTCTCCTGCTCACTAGATGGGCTCTCTCACCTCCTGTGATCTCACGCCTGTGTCTGCGCTCTCTCCCACTCACTAGGTGGGCTCTCTCACCTCCTGTGATCTCACGCCTGTGTCTGCCCTCTCTCCCGCTCACTAGGTGGGCTCTCTCACCTCCTGTGATCTCACGCGTGTGTCTGCGCTCTCTCCTGCTCACTAGATGGGCTCTCTCACCTCCTGTGATCTCACGCCTGTGTCTGCGCTCTCTCCTGCTCACTAGATGGGCTCTCTCACCTCCTATGATCTCACGCCTGTGTCTGCGCTCTCTCCCGCTCACTAGATGGGCTCTCTCACCGCCTGTGTCTGCGCTCTCTCCTGCTCACTAGATGGGCTCTCTCACCTCTTGTGATCTCACGCCTATGTCTGCGCTCTCTCCCGCTAACTAGATGGGCTCTCTCACCTCCTGTGATCTCACGCCTGTGTCTGCGCTCTCTCCCTCTCACTAGATGGGATCTCTCACCTCCTGTGATCTCACGCCTGTGTCTGCTCTCTCTCCCGCTCACTAGATCTCACGCCTGTGTCTGAGCTCTCTCCCGCTCACTAGATGGGCTCTCTCACCGCCTGTGTCTGCGCTCTCTCCCGCTCACTAGATGGGCTCTCTCACCGCCTGTGTCTGCGCTCTCTCCTGCTCACTAGATGGGCTCTCTCACCTCCTGTGATCTCACGCCTGTGTCTGCACTCTCTCCCGCTCACTAGATGGGCTCTCTCACCTCCTGTGATCTCACGCCTGTGTCTGCGCTCTCTCCCGCTCACTAGATGGGCTCTCTCACCTCCTGTGATCTCACGCCTGTGTCTGCGCTCTCTCCCGCTCACGAGATGGGCTCTCTCACCTCCTGTGATCTCACACCTGTGTCTACTCTCTCTCCCGCTCACTAGGTGGGCTCTCTCACCTCTTGTGATCTCACGCCTGTGTTTGCGCTCTCTCCCGCTCACTAGGTGGGCTCTCTCACCTCCTGTGATCCCACGCCGGTGTCTGCCCTCTCTCCCGCTCACTGGATGGGCTCTCTCACCTCCTGTGATCTCACGCCTGTGTCTGCGCTCTCTCCTGCTCACTAGATGGGCTCTCTCACCTCCTGTGATCTCACGCCTGTGTCTGCGCTCTCTCCCGCTCACTAGGTGGGCTCTCTCACCTCCTGTGATATCACGCCTGTGTCTGCGCTCTCTCCCGTTCACTAGGTGGGCTCTCTCAACTCCTGTGATCTCACGCCTGTGTCTGCGCTCTCTCCCGCTCACTAGGTGGGCTCTCTCACCTCCTGTGATCTCACGCCGGTGTCTGCGCTCTCTCCCGCTCACTAGATGGGCTCTCTCACCTCCTGTGATCTCACGCCGGTGTCTGCGCTCTCTCCCGCTCACTAGGTGGGCTCTCTCAACTCCTGTGATCTCACGCCTGTGTCTGCGCTCTCTCCTGCTCACTAGATGGGCTCTCTCACCTCCTGTGATCTCACGCCGGTGTCTGCGCTCTCTCCCGCTCACTAGATGGGCTCTCTCACCTCCTGTGATCTCACGCCTGTGTCTGCGCTCTCTCCCGCTCACTAGATGGGCTCTCTCACCGCCTGTGTCTGGGCTCTCTCCTGCTCACTAGATGGGCTCTCTCACCTCCTGTGATCTCACGCCTGTGTCTGCGCTCTCTCTCGCTCACTAGATGGGCTCTCTCACCTCCTGTGATCTCACGCCTGTGTCTGCGCTCTCTACCGCTCACTAGATGGGCTCTCACCTCCTGTGATCTCACGCTTGTGTCTGCGCTCTCTCCTGCTCACTAGATGGGCTCTCTCTCCTCCTGTGATCTCACGCCTGTGTCTGCGCTCTCTCCTGCTCTCTAGGTGGGCTCTCTCACCTCCTGTGATCTCACGCCTGTGTCTGCGCTCTCTCCCGCTCACTAGATGGGCTCTCCCGCCTCCTGTGATCTCACGCCTGTGTCTGCGCTCTCTCCCGCTCACTAGATGGGCTCTCTCACCTCCTGTGATCTCACGCCTGTGTCTGCGCTCTCTCCCTCTCACTAGATGGGCTCTCTCAACTCCTGTGATCTCACGCCTGTGTCTGCGCTCTCTCCCGCTCACTAGATGGGCTCTCACCTCCTGTGATCTCACACCTGTGTCTGCGCTCTCTCCTGCTCACTAGATGGGCTCTCCCGCCTCCTGTGATCTCACGCCTGTCTGCGCTCTCTCCCGCTCACTAGATGGGCTCTCTCGCCTCCTGTGATCTCACGCCTGTGTCTGCGCTGTCTCCCGCTCACTAAATGGGCTCTCTCACCTCCTGTGATCTCACGCCTGTGTCTGCGCTCTCTCCCGCTCACTAGATGGGCTCTCTCACCTCCTGTGATCTCACGCCTGTGTCTGCGCTCTCTCCCGCTCACTAGATGGGCTCTCTCATCTCCTGTGATCTCACGCCTGTGTCTGCGCTCTCTCCCGCTCACTAGATCTCACGCCTGTGTCTGCGCTCTCTCCCGCTCACTAGATGGGTTCTCTCACCTCCTGTGATCTCACACCTGTGTCTGCTCTCTCTCCCGCTCACTAGATGGGCTCTCTCACCTCCTGTGATCTCACGCCTGTGTCTGCACTCTCTCCCGCTCACTAGATGGGCTCTCTCACCTCCTGTGATCTCACACCTGTGTCTGCGCTCTCTCCCGCTCACTAGATGGGCTCTCTCACCTCCTGTGATCTCACCGTTGTGTCTGCGCTCTCTCCTGCTCACTAGATGGGCTCTCTCACCTCCTGTGATCTCACGCCTGTGTCTGCGCTCTCTCCCGCTCACTAGATGGGCTCTCTCACCTCCTGTGATCTCACGCCTGTGTATGCGCTCTCTCCTGCTCACTAGATGGGCTCTCTCACCTCCTGTGATCTCACCGCCTTTGTCTGCGCTCTCTCCTGCTCACTAGATGGACTCTCTCACCTCCTGTGGTCTCACGCCTGTGTCTGCGCTCTCTCCCGCTCACTAGATGGGCTCTCTCACCTCCTGTGATCTCACCGCCTGTGTCTGCGCTCTCTCCCGCTCACTAGATGGGCTCTCTCACCTCCTGTGATCTCACCGCCTGTGTCTGCGCTCTCTCCTGCTCACTAGATGGGCTCTCTCACCTCCTGTGATCTCACGCCTGTGTCTGCTCTCTCTCCCGCTCACTAGATCTCACGCCTGTGTCTGCGCTCTCTCCCGCTCACTAGATGGGCTCTCTCACCGCCTGTGTCTGCGCTCTCTCCCGCTCACTAGATGGGCTCTCTCACCGCCTGTGTCTACTCTCTCTCCCGCTCACTAGGTGGGCTCTCTCACCTCCTGTGATCTCACGCCTGTGTTTGCGCTCTCTCCCGCTCACTAGGTGGGCTCTCTCACCTCCTGTGATCTCACGCTGGTGTCTGCCCTCTCTCCCGCTCACTAGATGGGCTCTCTCACCTCCTGTGATCTCACGCCTGTGTCTGCGCTCTCTCCTGCTCACTAGATGGGCTCTCCCACCTCCTGTGATCTCACGCCTGTGTCTGCGCTCTCTCCCGCTCACTAGGTGGGCTCTCTCACCTCCTGTGATATCACGCCTGTGTCTGCGCTCTCTCCCGTTCACTAGGTGGGCTCTCTCAACTTCTGTGATCTCACGCCTGTGTCTGCGCTCTCTCCCGCTCACTAGGTGGGCTCTCTCACCTCCTGTGATCTCACGCCGGTGTCTGCGCTCTCTCCCGCTCACTAGATGGGCTCTCTCACCTCCTGTGATCTCACGCCTGTGTCTGCGCTCTCTCCTGCTCACTAGATGGGCTCTCTCACCTCCTGTGATCTCACGCCGGTGTCTGCGCTCTCTCCCGCTCACTAGATGGGCTCTCTCACCTCCTGTGATCTCACGCCTGTGTCTGCGCTCTCTCCCGCTCACTAGATGGGCTCTCTCACCGCCTGTGTCTGGGCTCTCTCCTGCTCACTAGATGGGCTCTCTCACCTCCTGTGATCTCACGCCTGTGTCTGCGCTCTCTCTCGCTCACTAGATGGGCTCTCTCACCTCCTGTGATCTCACGCCTGTGTCTGCGCTCTCTTCCGCTCACTAGATGGGCTCTCACCTCCTGTGATCTCACGCTTGTGTCTGCGCTCTCTCCTGCTCACTAGATGGGCTCTCTCTCCTCCTGTGATCTCACGCCTGTGTCTGCGCTCTCTCCTGCTCACTAGGTGGGCTCTCTCACCTCCTGTGATCTCACGCCTGTGTCTGCGCTCTCTCCCGCTCACTAGATGGGCTCTCCCGCCTCCTGTGATCTCACGCCTGTGTCTGCGCTCTCTCCCGCTCACTAGATGGGCTCTCTCACCTCATGTGATCTCACGCCTGTGTCTGCGCTCTCTCCCTCTCACTAGATGGGCTCTCTCAACTCCTGTGATCTCACGCCTGTGTCTGCGCTCTCTCCCGCTCACTAGATGGGCTCTCACCTCCTGTGATCTCACACCTGTGTCTGCGCTCTCTCCTGCTCACTAGATGGGCTCTCCCGCCTCCTGTGATCTCACGCCTGTCTGCGCTCTCTCCCGCTCACTAGATGGGCTCTCTCGCCTCCTGTGATCTCACGCCTGTGTCTGCGCTGTCTCCCGCTCACTAAATGGGCTCTCTCACCTCCTGTGATCTCACGCCTGTGTCTGCGCTCTCTCCCGCTCACTAGATGGGCTCTCTCACCTCCTGTGATCTCACGCCTGTGTCTGCGCTCTCTCCCGCTCACTAGATGGGCTCTCTCATCTCCTGTGATCTCACGCCTGTGTCTGCGCTCTCTCCCGCTCACTAGATCTCACGCCTGTGTCTGCGCTCTCTCCCGCTCACTAGATGGGCTCTCTCACCTCCTGAGATCTCACGCCTGTGTCTGCGCTCTCTCCCGCTCACTAGATGGGCTTTCTCACCTGTGATCTCACGCCTGTGTCTGCGCTCTCTCCCGCTCACTAGATGGGCTCTCTCACCTCCTGTGATCTCACACCTGTGTCTGCTCTCTCTCCCGCTCACTAGATGGGCTCTCTCACCTCCTGTGATCTCACGCCTGTGTCTGCACTCTCTCCCGCTCACTAGATGGGCTCTCTCACCTCCTGTGATCTCACACCTGTGTCTGCGCTCTCTCCCGCTCACTAGATGGGCTCTCTCACCTCCTGTGATCTCACCGTTGTGTCTGCGCTCTCTCCTGCTCACTAGATGGGCTCTCTCACCTCCTGTGATCTCACGCCTGTGTCTGCGCTCTCTCCCGCTCACTAGATGGGCTCTCTCACCTCCTGTGATCTCACGCCTGTGTATGCGCTCTCTCCTGCTCACTAGATGGGCTCTCTCACCTCCTGTGATCTCACCGCCTTTGTCTGCGCTCTCTCCTGCTCACTAGATGGACTCTCTCACCTCCTGTGGTCTCACGCCTGTGTCTGCGCTCTCTCCCGCTCACTAGATGGGCTCTCTCACCTCCTGTGATCTCACCGCCTGTGTCTGCGCTCTCTCCCGCTCACTAGATGGGCTCTCTCACCTCCTGTGATCTCACCGTCTGTGTCTGCGCTCTCTCCTGCTCACTAGATGGGCTCTCTCACCTCCTGTGATCTCACGCCTGTGTCTGCGCTCTCTCCCGCTCACTAGATGGGCTCTCTCACCTCCTGTGATCTCACGCCTGTGTCTGAGCTCTCTCCCGCTCACTAGATGGGCTCTCTCACCTCCTGTGATCTCACGCCTGTCTGCGCTCTCTCTCGCTCACTAGATGGGCTCTCTCACCTCCTGTGATCTCACGCCTTTGTCTACGCTCTATCCCGCTCACTAGATGGGCTCTCTCACCTCCTGTGATCTCACGCCTGTGTTTGCGCTCTCTCCCGCTCACTAGATGGGCTCTCTCACCTCCTGTGATCTCACCGCCTGTGTCTGCGCTCTCTCCCGCTCACTAGATGGACTCTCTCACCTCCTGTGATCTCACGCCTGTGTCTGCGCTCTCTCCCGCTCACTAGATGGGCTCTCTCACCTCCTGTGATCTCACCGTCTGTGTCTTCGCTCTCTCCTGCTCACTAGATGGGCTCTCTCACCTCCTGTGATCTCACCGCCTGTGTCTGCGCTCTCTCCTGCTCACTAGATGGGCTCTCTCACCTCCTGTGATCTCACGCCTGTGTCTGCGCTCTCTCCCGCTCACTAGATGGGCTCTCTCACCTCCTGTGATCTCACGCCTGTGTCTGCGCTCTCTACCGCTCACTAGATGGGCTCTCTCACCGCCTGTGTCTGCGCTCTCTCCTGCTCACTAGATGGGCTCTCTCACCTCCTGTGATCTCACGCCTGTGTCTGCGCTCTCTCCCGCTCACTAGATGGGCTCTCTCACCTCCTGTGTCTGCGCTCTCTCCCGCTCACTAGATGGGCTCTCGCACCTCCTGTGATCTCACGCCTGTGTCTGCGCTCTCTCCCGCTCACTAGATGGGCTCTCTCACCTCCTGTGATCTCACCGCCTTTGTCTGCGCTCTCTCCTGCTCACTAGATGGACTCTCTCACCTCCTGTGGTCTCACGCCTGTGTCTGCGCTCTCTCCCGCTCACTAGATGGGCTCTCTCACCTCCTGTGATCTCACCGCCTGTGTCTGCGCTCTCTCCCGCTCACTAGATGGGCTCTCTCACCTCCTGTGATCTCACCGTCTGTGTCTGCGCTCTCTCCTGCTCACTAGATGGGCTCTCTCACCTCCTGTGATCTCACGCCTGTGTCTGCGCTCTCTCCCGCTCACTAGATGGGCTCTCTCACCTCCTGTGATCTCACGCCTGTGTCTGAGCTCTCTCCCGCTCACTAGATGGGCTCTCTCACCTCCTGTGATCTCACGCCTGTCTGCGCTCTCTCTCGCTCACTAGATGGGCTCTCTCACCTCCTGTGATCTCACGCCTTTGTCTACGCTCTATCCCGCTCACTAGATGGGCTCTCTCACCTCCTGTGATCTCACGCCTGTGTTTGCGCTCTCTCCCGCTCACTAGATGGGCTCTCTCACCTCCTGTGATCTCACCGCCTGTGTCTGCGCTCTCTCCCGCTCACTAGATGGACTCTCTCACCTCCTGTGATCTCACGCCTGTGTCTGCGCTCTCTCCCGCTCACTAGATGGGCTCTCTCACCTCCTGTGATCTCACCGTCTGTGTCTGCGCTCTCTCCTGCTCACTAGATGGGCTCTCTCACCTCCTGTGATCTCACCGCCTGTGTCTGCGCTCTCTCCTGCTCACTAGATGGGCTCTCTCACCTCCTGTGATCTCACGCCTGTGTCTGCGCTCTCTCCCGCTCACTAGATGGGCTCTCTCACCTCCTGTGATCTTACGCCTGTGTCTGCGCTCTCTACCGCTCACTAGATGGGCTCTCTCACCGCCTGTGTCTGCGCTCTCTCCTGCTCACTAGATGGGCTCTCTCACCTCCTGTGATCTCACGCCTGTGTCTGCGCTCTCTCCCGCTCACTAGATGGGCTCTCTCACCTCCTGTGTCTGCGCTCTCTCCCGCTCACTAGATGGGCTCTCGCACCTCCTGTGATCTCACGCCTGTGTCTGCGCTCTCTCCCGCTCACTAGATGGGCTCTCTCACCTCCTGTGATCTCACGCCTGTGTCTGTGCTCTCTCCCGCTCACTAGATGGACTCTCTCACCTCCTGTGATCTCACACCTGTGTCTGCGCTCTCTCCCGCTCACTAGGTGGGCTCCCTCACCTCCTGTGATCTCACGCCTGTGTCTGCGCTCTCTCCCGCTCACTAGGTGGGCTCTCACCTCCTGTGATCTCACGCCTGTGTCTGCGCTCTCTCCCGCTCACTAGGTGGGCTCTCTCACCTCCTGTGATCTCACGCCGGTGTCTGCCCTCTCTCCCGCTCACTAGATGCGCTCTCTCACCTCCTGTGATCTCACGCCTGTGTCTGCGCTCTCTCCTGCTTACTAGATGGGCTCTCTCACCTCCTGTGATCTCACGCCTGTGTCTGCGCTCTCTCCCACTCACTAGGTGGGCTCTCTCTCCTCCTGTGATCTCACGCCTGTGTCTGCCCTCTCTCCCGCTCACTAGGTGGGCTCTCTCACCTCCTGTGATCTCACGCCTGTGTCTGCGCTCTCTCCTGCTCACTAGATGGGCTCTCTCACCTCCTGTGATCTCACGCCTGTGTCTGCGCTCTCTCCCGCTCACTAGATGGGCTCTCTCACCTCCTGTGATCTCACGCCTGTGTATGCGCTCTCTCCTGCTCACTAGATGGGCTCTCTCACCTCCTGTGATCTCACGCCTGTGTCTGCGCTCTCTCCCGCTCACTAGATGGGCTCTCTCACCTCCTGTGATCTCACGCCTGTGTATGCGCTCTCTCCTGCTCACTAGATGGGCTCTCTCACCTCCTGTGATCTCACCGCCTTTGTCTGCGCTCTCTCCTGCTCACTAGATGGACTCTCTCACCTCCTGTGGTCTCACGCCTGTGTCTGCGCTCTCTCCCGCTCACTAGATGGGCTCTCTCACCTCCTGTGATCTCACCGCCTGTGTCTGCGCTCTCTCCCGCTCACTAGATGGGCTCTCTCACCTCCTGTGATCTCACCGTCTGTGTCTGCGCTCTCTCCTGCTCACTAGATGGGCTCTCTCACCTCCTGTGATCTCACGCCTGTGTCTGCGCTCTCTCCCGCTCACTAGATGGGCTCTCTCACCTCCTGTGATCTCACGCCTGTGTCTGAGCTCTCTCCCGCTCACTAGATGGGCTCTCTCACCTCCTGTGATCTCACGCCTGTCTGCGCTCTCTCTCGCTCACTAGATGGGCTCTCTCACCTCCTGTGATCTCACGCCTTTGTCTACGCTCTATCCCGCTCACTAGATGGGCTCTCTCACCTCCTGTGATCTCACGCCTGTATTTGCGCTCTCTCCCGCTCACTAGATGGGCTCTCTCACCTCCTGTGATCTCACCGCCTGTGTCTGCGCTCTCTCCCGCTCACTAGATGGACTCTCTCACCTCCTGTGATCTCACGCCTGTGTCTGCGCTCTCTCCCGCTCACTAGATGGGCTCTCTCACCTCCTGTGATCTCACCGTCTGTGTCTGCGCTCTCTCCTGCTCACTAGATGGGCTCTCTCACCTCCTGTGATCTCACCGCCTGTGTCTGCGCTCTCTCCTGCTCACTAGATGGGCTCTCTCACCTCCTGTGATCTCACGCCTGTGTCTGCGCTCTCTCCCGCTCACTAGATGGGCTCTCTCACCTCCTGTGATCTCACGCCTGTGTCTGCGCTCTCTCCCGCTCACTAGATGGGCTCTCTCACCTCCTGTGTCTGCGCTCTCTCCCGCTCACTAGATGGGCTCTCGCACCTCCTGTGATCTCACGCCTGTGTCTGCGCTCTCTACCGCTCACTAGATGGGCTCTCTCACCGCCTGTGTCTGCGCTCTCTCCTGCTCACTAGATGGGCTCTCTCACCTCCTGTGATCTCACGCCTGTGTCTGCGCTCTCTCCCGCTCACTAGATGGGCTCTCTCACCTCCTGTGTCTGCGCTCTCTCCCGCTCACTAGATGGGCTCTCGCACCTCCTGTGATCTCACGCCTGTGTCTGCGCTCTCTCCCGCTCACTAGATGGGCTCTCTCACCTCCTGTGATCTCACGCCTGTGTCTGTGCTCTCTCCCGCTCACTAGATGGACTCTCTCACCTCCTGTGATCTCACGCCTGTGTCTGCGCTCTCTCCCGCTCACTAGGTGGGCTCCCTCACCTCCTGTGATCTCACGCCTGTGTCTGCGCTCTCTCCCGCTCACTAGGTGGGCTCTCTCACCTCCTGTGATCTCACGCCTGTGTCTGCGCTCTCTCCCGCTCACTAGGTGGGCTCTCTCACCTCCTGTGATCTCACGCCGGTGTCTGCCCTCTCTCCCGCTCACTAGATGCGCTCTCTCACCTCCTGTGATCTCACGCCTGTGTCTGCGCTCTCTCCTGCTCACTAGATGGGCTCTCTCACCTCCTGTGATCTCACGCCTGTGTCTGCGCTCTCTCCCACTCACTAGGTGGGCTCTCTCTCCTCCTGTGATCTCACGCCTGTGTCTGCCCTCTCTCCCGCTCACTAGATGGGCTCTCTCACCTCCTGTGATCTCACGCCTGTGTCTGCGCTCTCTCCCGCTCACTAGATGGGCTCTCTCATCTCCTGTGATCTCACGCCTGTGTCTGCGCTCTCTCCCGCTCACTAGATCTCACGCCTGTGTCTGCGCTCTCTCCCGCTCACTAGATGGGCTCTCTCACCTCCTGAGATCTCACGCCTGTGTCTGCGCTCTCTCCCGCTCACTAGATGGGCTTTCTCACCTGTGATCTCACGCCTGTGTCTGCGCTCTCTCCCGCTCACTAGATGGGCTCTCTCACCTCCTGTGATCTCACACCTGTGTCTGCTCTCTCTCCCGCTCACTAGATGGGCTCTCTCACCTCCTGTGATCTCACGCCTGTGTCTGCACTCTCTCCCGCTCACTAGATGGGCTCTCTCACCTCCTGTGATCTCACACCTGTGTCTGCGCTCTCTCCCGCTCACTAGATGGGCTCTCTCACCTCCTGTGATCTCACCGTTGTGTCTGCGCTCTCTCCTGCTCACTAGATGGGCTCTCTCACCTCCTGTGATCTCACGCCTGTGTCTGCGCTCTCTCCCGCTCACTAGATGGGCTCTCTCACCTCCTGTGATCTCACGCCTGTGTATGCGCTCTCTCCTGCTCACTAGATGGGCTCTCTCACCTCCTGTGATCTCACCGCCTTTGTCTGCGCTCTCTCCTGCTCACTAGATGGACTCTCTCACCTCCTGTGGTCTCACGCCTGTGTCTGCGCTCTCTCCCGCTCACTAGATGGGCTCTCTCACCTCCTGTGATCTCACCGCCTGTGTCTGCGCTCTCTCCCGCTCACTAGATGGGCTCTCTCACCTCCTGTGATCTCACCGTCTGTGTCTGCGCTCTCTCCTGCTCACTAGATGGGCTCTCTCACCTCCTGTGATCTCACGCCTGTGTCTGCGCTCTCTCCCGCTCACTAGATGGGCTCTCTCACCTCCTGTGATCTCACGCCTGTGTCTGTGCTCTCTCCCGCTCACTAGATGGACTCTCTCACCTCCTGTGATCTCACACCTGTGTCTGCGCTCTCTCCCGCTCACTAGGTGGGCTCCCTCACCTCCTGTGATCTCACGCCTGTGTCTGCGCTCTCTCCCGCTCACTAGGTGGGCTCTCTCACCTCCTGTGATCTCACGCCTGTGTCTGCGCTCTCTCCCGCTCACTAGGTGGGCTCTCTCACCTCCTGTGATCTCACGCCGGTGTCTGCCCTCTCTCCCGCTCACTAGATGCGCTCTCTCACCTCCTGTGATCTCACGCCTGTGTCTGCGCTCTCTCCTGCTCACTAGATGGGCTCTCTCACCTCCTGTGATCTCACGCCTGTGTCTGCGCTCTCTCCCACTCACTAGGTGGGCTCTCTCTCCTCCTGTGATCTCACGCCTGTGTCTGCCCTCTCTCCCGCTCACTAGGTGGGCTCTCTCACCTCCTGTGATCTCACCGCCTGTGTCTGCGCTCTCTCCCGCTCACTAGATGGGCTCTCTCACCTCCTGTGATCTCACCGTCTGTGTCTGCGCTCTCTCCTGCTCACTAGATGGGCTCTCTCACCTCCTGTGATCTCACGCCTGTGTCTGCGCTCTCTCCCGCTCACTAGATGGGCTCTCTCACCTCCTGTGATCTCACGCCTGTGTCTGAGCTCTCTCCCGCTCACTAGATGGGCTCTCTCACCTCCTGTGATCTCACGCCTGTCTGCGCTCTCTCTCGCTCACTAGATGGGCTCTCTCACCTCCTGTGATCTCACGCCTTTGTCTACGCTCTATCCCGCTCACTAGATGGGCTCTCTCACCTCCTGTGATCTCACGCCTGTGTTTGCGCTCTCTCCCGCTCACTAGATGGGCTCTCTCACCTCCTGTGATCTCACCGCCTGTGTCTGCGCTCTCTCCCGCTCACTAGATGGACTCTCTCACCTCCTGTGATCTCACGCCTGTGTCTGCGCTCTCTCCCGCTCACTAGATGGGCTCTCTCACCTCCTGTGATCTCACCGTCTGTGTCTGCGCTCTCTCCTGCTCACTAGATGGGCTCTCTCACCTCCTGTGATCTCACCGCCTGTGTCTGCGCTCTCTCCTGCTCACTAGATGGGCTCTCTCACCTCCTGTGATCTCACGCCTGTATCTGCGCTCTCTCCCGCTCACTAGATGGGCTCTCTCACCTCCTGTGATCTCACGCCTGTGTCTGCGCTCTCTACCGCTCACTAGATGGGCTCTCTCACCGCCTGTGTCTGCGCTCTCTCCTGCTCACTAGATGGGCTCTCTCACCTCCTGTGATCTCACGCCTGTGTCTGCGCTCTCTCCCGCTCACTAGATGGGCTCTCTCACCTCCTGTGTCTGCGCTCTCTCCCGCTCACTAGATGGGCTCTCGCACCTCCTGTGATCTCACGCCTGTGTCTGCGCTCTCTACCGCTCACTAGATGGGCTCTCTCACCGCCTGTGTCTGCGCTCTCTCCTGCTCACTAGATGGGCTCTCTCACCTCCTGTGATCTCACGCCTGTGTCTGCGCTCTCTCCCGCTCACTAGATGGGCTCTCTCACCTCCTGTGTCTGCGCTCTCTCCCGCTCACTAGATGGGCTCTCGCACCTCCTGTGATCTCACGCCTGTGTCTGCGCTCTCTCCCGCTCACTAGATGGGCTCTCTCACCTCCTGTGATCTCACGCCTGTGTCTGTGCTCTCTCCCGCTCACTAGATGGACTCTCTCACCTCCTGTGATCTCACGCCTGTGTCTGCGCTCTCTCCCGCTCACTAGGTGGGCTCCCTCACCTCCTGTGATCTCACGCCTGTGTCTGCGCTCTCTCCCGCTCACTAGGTGGGCTCTCTCACCTCCTGTGATCTCACGCCTGTGTCTGCGCTCTCTCCCGCTCACTAGGTGGGCTCTCTCACCTCCTGTGATCTCACGCCGGTGTCTGCCCTCTCTCCCGCTCACTAGATGCGCTCTCTCACCTCCTGTGATCTCACGCCTGTGTCTGCGCTCTCTCCTGCTCACTAGATGGGCTCTCTCACCTCCTGTGATCTCACGCCTGTGTCTGCGCTCTCTCCCACTCACTAGGTGGGCTCTCTCTCCTCCTGTGATCTCACGCCTGTGTCTGCCCTCTCTCCCGCTCACTAGATGGGCTCTCTCACCTCCTGTGATCTCACGCCTGTGTCTGCGCTCTCCCGCTCACTAGATGGGCTCTCTCATCTCCTGTGATCTCACGCCTGTGTCTGCGCTCTCTCCCGCTCACTAGATCTCACGCCTGTGTCTGCGCTCTCTCCCGCTCACTAGATGGGCTCTCTCACCTCCTGAGATCTCACGCCTGTGTCTGCGCTCTCTCCCGCTCACTAGATGGGCTTTCTCACCTGTGATCTCACGCCTGTGTCTGCGCTCTCTCCCGCTCACTAGATGGGCTCTCTCACCTCCTGTGATCTCACACCTGTGTCTGCTCTCTCTCCCGCTCACTAGATGGGCTCTCTCACCTCCTGTGATCTCACGCCTGTGTCTGCACTCTCTCCCGCTCACTAGATGGGCTCTCTCACCTCCTGTGATCTCACACCTGTGTCTGCGCTCTCTCCCGCTCACTAGATGGGCTCTCTCACCTCCTGTGATCTCACCGTTGTGTCTGCGCTCTCTCCTGCTCACTAGATGGGCTCTCTCACCTCCTGTGATCTCACGCCTGTGTCTGCGCTCTCTCCCGCTCACTAGATGGGCTCTCTCACCTCCTGTGATCTCACGCCTGTGTATGCGCTCTCTCCTGCTCACTAGATGGGCTCTCTCACCTCCTGTGATCTCACCGCCTTTGTCTGCGCTCTCTCCTGCTCACTAGATGGACTCTCTCACCTCCTGTGGTCTCACGCCTGTGTCTGCGCTCTCTCCCGCTCACTAGATGGGCTCTCTCACCTCCTGTGATCTCACCGCCTGTGTCTGCGCTCTCTCCCGCTCACTAGATGGGCTCTCTCACCTCCTGTGATCTCACCGTCTGTGTCTGCGCTCTCTCCTGCTCACTAGATGGGCTCTCTCACCTCCTGTGATCTCACGCCTGTGTCTGCGCTCTCTCCCGCTCACTAGATGGGCTCTCTCACCTCCTGTGATCTCACGCCTGTGTCTGAGCTCTCTCCCGCTCACTAGATGGGCTCTCTCACCTCCTGTGATCTCACGCCTGTCTGCGCTCTCTCTCGCTCACTAGATGGGCTCTCTCACCTCCTGTGATCTCACGCCTTTGTCTACGCTCTATCCCGCTCACTAGATGGGCTCTCTCACCTCCTGTGATCTCACGCCTGTGTTTGCGCTCTCTCCCGCTCACTAGATGGGCTCTCTCACCTCCTGTGATCTCACCGCCTGTGTCTGCGCTCTCTCCCGCTCACTAGATGGACTCTCTCACCTCCTGTGATCTCACGCCTGTGTCTGCGCTCTCTCCCGCTCACTAGATGGGCTCTCTCACCTCCTGTGATCTCACCATCTGTGTCTGCGCTCTCTCCTGCTCACTAGATGGGCTCTCTCACCTCCTGTGATCTCACCGCCTGTGTCTGCGCTCTCTCCTGCTCACTAGATGGGCTCTCTCACCTCCTGTGATCTCACGCCTGTGTCTGCGCTCTCTCCCGCTCACTAGATGGGCTCTCTCACCTCCTGTGATCTCACGCCTGTGTCTGCGCTCTCTACCGCTCACTAGATGGGCTCTCTCACCGCCTGTGTCTGCGCTCTCTCCTGCTCACTAGATGGGCTCTCTCACCTCCTGTGATCTCACGCCTGTGTCTGCGCTCTCTCCCGCTCACTAGATGGGCTCTCTCACCTCCTGTGTCTGCGCTCTCTCCCGCTCACTAGATGGGCTCTCGCACCTCCTGTGATCTCACGCCTGTGTCTGCGCTCTCTCCCGCTCACTAGATGGGCTCTCTCACCTCCTGTGATCTCACGCCTGTGTCTGTGCTCTCTCCCGCTCACTAGATGGACTCTCTCACCTCCTGTGATCTCACACCTGTGTCTGCGCTCTCTCCCGCTCACTAGGTGGGCTCCCTCACCTCCTGTGATCTCACGCCTGTGTCTGCGCTCTCTCCCGCTCACTAGGTGGGCTCTCTCACCTCCTGTGATCTCACGCCTGTGTCTGCGCTCTCTCCCGCTCACTAGGTGGGCTCTCTCACCTCCTGTGATCTCACGCCGGTGTCTGCCCTCTCTCCCGCTCACTAGATGCGCTCTCTCACCTCCTGTGATCTCACGCCTGTGTCTGCGCTCTCTCCCACTCACTAGGTGGGCTCTCTCTCCTCCTGTGATCTCACGCCTGTGTCTGCCCTCTCTCCCGCTCACTAGGTGGGCTCTCTCACCTCCTGTGATCTCACGCCTGTGTCTGCGCTCTCTCCTGCTCACTAGATGGGCTCTCTCACCTCCTGTGATCTCACGCCTGTGTCTGCGCTCTCTCCCGCTCACTAGATGGGCTCTCTCACCTCCTGTGATCTCACGCCTGTGTATGCGCTCTCTCCTGCTCACTAGATGGGCTCTCTCACCTCCTGTGATCTCACGCCTGTGTCTGCGCTCTCTCCCGCTCACTAGATGGGCTCTCTCACCTCCTGTGATCTCACGCCTGTGTATGCGCTCTCTCCTGCTCACTAGATGGGCTCTCTCACCTCCTGTGATCTCACCGCCTTTGTCTGCGCTCTCTCCTGCTCACTAGATGGACTCTCTCACCTCCTGTGGTCTCACGCCTGTGTCTGCGCTCTCTCCCGCTCACTAGATGGGCTCTCTCACCTCCTGTGATCTCACCGCCTGTGTCTGCGCTCTCTCCCGCTCACTAGATGGGCTCTCTAACCTCCTGTGATCTCACCGTCTGTGTCTGCGCTCTCTCCTGCTCACTAGATGGGCTCTCTCACCTCCTGTGATCTCACGCCTGTGTCTGCGCTCTCTCCCGCTCACTAGATGGGCTCTCTCACCTCCTGTGATCTCACGCCTGTGTCTGAGCTCTCTCCCGCTCACTAGATGGGCTCTCTCACCTCCTGTGATCTCACGCCTGTCTGCGCTCTCTCTCGCTCACTAGATGGGCTCTCTCACCTCCTGTGATCTCACGCCTTTGTCTACGCTCTATCCCGCTCACTAGATGGGCTCTCTCACCTCCTGTGATCTCACGCCTGTGTTTGCGCTCTCTCCCGCTCACTAGATGGGCTCTCTCACCTCCTGTGATCTCACCGCCTGTGTCTGCGCTCTCTCCCGCTCACTAGATGGACTCTCTCACCTCCTGTGATCTCACGCCTGTGTCTGCGCTCTCTCCCGCTCACTAGATGGGCTCTCTCACCTCCTGTGATCTAACCGTCTGTGTCTGCGCTCTCTCCTGCTCACTAGATGGGCTCTCTCACCTCCTGTGATCTCACCGCCTGTGTCTGCGCTCTCTCCTGCTCACTAGATGGGCTCTCTCACCTCCTGTGATCTCACGCCTGTGTCTGCGCTCTCTCCCGCTCACTAGATGGGCTCTCTCACCTCCTGTGATCTCACGCCTGTGTCTGCGCTCTCTACCGCTCACTAGATGGGCTCTCTCACCGCCTGTGTCTGCGCTCTCTCCTGCTCACTAGATGGGCTCTCTCACCTCCTGTGATCTCACGCCTGTGTCTGCGCTCTCTCCCGCTCACTAGATGGGCTCTCTCACCTCCTGTGTCTGCGCTCTCTCCCGCTCACTAGATGGGCTCTCGCACCTCCTGTGATCTCACGCCTGTGTCTGCGCTCTCTCCCGCTCACTAGATGGGCTCTCTCACCTCCTGTGATCTCACGCCTGTGTCTGTGCTCTCTCCCGCTCACTAGATGGACTCTCTCACCTCCTGTGATCACACGCCTGTGTCTGCGCTCTCTCCCGCTCACTAGGTGGGCTCCCTCACCTCCTGTGATCTCACGCCTGTGTCTGCGCTCTCTCCCGCTCACTAGGTGGGCTCTCTCACCTCCTGTGATCTCACGCCTGTGTCTGCGCTCTCTCCCGCTCACTAGGTGGGCTCTCTCACCTCCTGTGATCTCACGCCGGTGTCTGCCCTCTCTCCCGCTCACTAGATGCGCTCTCTCACCTCCTGTGATCTCACGCCTGTGTCTGCGCTCTCTCCTGCTCACTAGATGGGCTCTCTCACCTCCTGTGATCTCACGCCTGTGTCTGCGCTCTCTCCCACTCACTAGGTGGGCTCTCTCTCCTCCTGTGATCTCACGCCTGTGTCTGCCCTCTCTCCCGCTCACTAGGTGGGCTCTCTCACCTCCTGTGATCTCACGCCTGTGTCTGCGCTCTCTCCTGCTCACTAGATGGGCTCTCTCACCTCCTGTGATCTCACGCCTGTGTCTGCGCTCTCTCCTGCTCACTAGATGGGCTCTCTCACCTCCTATGATCTCACGCCTGTGTCTGCGCTCTCTCCCGCTCACTAGATGGGCTCTCTCACCGCCTGTGTCTGCGCTCTCTCCTGCTCACTAGATGGGCTCTCTCACCTCCTGTGATCTCACGCCTATGTCTGCGCTCTCTCCCGCTCACTAGATGGGCTCTCTCACCTCCTGTGATCTCACGCCTGTGTCTGCGCTCTCTCCCTCTCACTAGATGGGATCTCTCACCTCCTGTGATCTCACGCCTGTGTCTGCTCTCTCTCCCGCTCACTAGATCTCACGCCTGTGTCTGCGCTCTCTCCCGCTCACTAGATGGGCTCTCTCACCGCCTGTCTCTGCGCTCTCTCCCGCTCACTAGATGGGCTCTCTCACCGCCTGTGTCTGCGCTCTCTCCTGCTCACTAGATGGGCTCTCTCACCTCCTGTGATCTCACGCCTGTGTCTGCACTCTCTCCCGCTCAC
Organism: Ascaphus truei; assembly: GCF_040206685.1. NCBI lineage: Eukaryota > Metazoa > Chordata > Amphibia > Anura > Ascaphidae > Ascaphus > Ascaphus truei. Next base: position 34,007,372 of record NC_134495.1, read on the forward strand.
TAGATGGGCTCTCTCACCTCCTGTGATCTCACGCCTGTGTCTGCGCTCTCTCCCGCTCACTAGATGGGCTCTCTCACCTCCTGTGATCTCACGCCTGTGTCTGCGCTCTCTCCCGCTCACGAGATGGGCTCTCTCACCTCCTGTGATCTCACACCTGTGTCTACTCTCTCTCCCGCTCACTAGATGGGCTCTCTCACCTCCTGTGATCTCACGCCTGTGTCTGCGCTCTCTCTCCCGCTCACTAGATGGGCTCTCTCACCTCCTGTGATCTCACGCCTTTGTCTACGCTCTCTCCCGCTCACTAGATGGGCTCTCTCACCTCCTGTGATCTCACGCCTGTGTTTGCGCTCTCTCCCGCTCACTAGATGGGCTCTCTCACCTCCTGTGATCTCACGCCTGTGTTTGCGCTCTCTCCCGCTCACTAGATGGGCTCTCTCACCTCCTGTGATCTCACGCCTGTGTCTGCGCTCTCTCCCGCTCACTAGATGGACTCTCTCACCTCCTGTGATCTCACGCCTGTGTCTGCGCTCTCTCCCGCTCACTAGATGGGCTCTCTCACCTCCTGTGATCTCACGCCTGTGTCTGCGCTCTCTCCCGCTCACTAGATGGGCTCTCTCACCTCCTGTGATCTCACCGCCTGTGTCTGCGCTCTCTCCTGCTCACTAGATGGGCTCTCTCACCTCCTGTGATCTCACCGCCTGTGTCTGCGCTCTCTCCTGCTCACTAGATGGGCTCTCTCACCTCCTGTGATCTCACGCCTGTGTCTGCGCTCTCTCCCGCTCACTAGATGGGCTCTCTCACCTCCTGTGATCTCACACCTGTGTCTGCGCTCTCTCACCTCCTGTGATCTCACGCCTGTGTCTGCGCTCTCTTCCGCTCACTAGATGGGCTCTCTCACCTCCTGTGATCTCACGCCTGTGTCTGCGCTCTCTCCTGCTCACTAGATGGGCTCTCTCACCTCCTGTGATCTCACGCCTGTGTCTGCGCTCTCTCCTGCTCACTAGATGGGCTCTCTCACCTCCTGTGATCTCACGCCTGTGTCTGCGCTCTCTCTCGCTCACTAGATGGGCTCTCTCACCTCCTGTGATCTCACGCCTGTGTCTGCGCTCTCTCCTGCTCACTAGATGGGCTCTCTCACCTCCTGTGATCTCACGCCTGTCTGCGCTCTCTCCTGCTCACTAGATGGGCTCTCTCACCTCCTGTGTTCTCACGCCTGTGTCTGCGCTCTCTCCTGCTCTCTAGATGGGCTCTCTCAACTCCTGTGTTCTAATGCCTGTGTCTGCGCTCTCTCCTGCTCACTAGATGGGCTCTCTCACCTCCTGTGATCTCCCGCCTGTGTCTGCGCTCTCTCCCGCTCACTAAATGGGCTCTCTCACCTCCTGTGATCTCACGCCTGTGTCTGCGCTCTCTCCTGCTCACTAGATGGGCTCTCTCACCTCCTGTGATCTCACGCCTGTCTGCGCTCTCTCCTGCTCACTAGATGGGCTCTCTCACCTCCTGTGATCTCACGCCTGTGTCTGCGCTCTCTCCTGCTCACTAGATGGGCTCTCTCACCTCCTGTGATCTCACGCCTGTGTCTGCGCTCTCTCCTGCTCACTAGATGGGCTCTCTCACCTCCTGTGATCTCACGCCTGTCTGCGCTCTCTCCTGCTCACTAGATGGGCTCTCTCACCTCCTGTGATCTCACGCCTGGGTCTGCGCTCTCTCCTGCTCACTAGATGGGCTCTCTCACCTCCTGTGATCTCACGCCTGTCTGCGCTCTCTCCTGCTCTCTAGATGGGCTCTCTCTACTCCTGTGTTCTCACGCCTGTGTCTGCGCTCTCTCCTGCTCACTAGATGGGCTCTCTCACCTCCTGTGATCTCACGCCTGTGTCTGCGCTCTCTCCCGCTCACTAGATGGGCTCTCTCACATCCTGTGATCTCACGCCTGTGTCTGCGCTCTCTCCTGCTCACTAGATGGGCTCTCTCACCTCCTGTGAGTGCTGTATCTGCCCTGACTGTTTCCGGACACATTTCACGGTCGCGGTGATGGAGAAACACATCAGGGACATGGTTTGCCCGGCGTGCGAGGAGCCGGAGATCAGCGACGAGGGCGAACTCCTCCACTACTTCTCTACTCTGGATATACTGGTTAGTGTGTGTGTGCGCTCTAGCTGCGGGACGCTCGCTTGCGCTCTCTAGCTGCGGGGCGCTGTCTAGTTACGGGGCACTCTTACTCTCTAGTTACAGGGCGCTCTCTTGCTCTCTCTTTAGTTACAGGGCGCTCTTGCTTTGTAGTTACAGGGCGCTCTCTTGCTCTCTAGTTACGGGGCGCATTCTGTCTAGTTACAGGGTCCCTCTCTCTCTAGTTACGGGGCGCTCTCTTGCTCTCTCTCTAGTTACAGGGCGTTCTCTTGCTCTCTCTTTAGTTACGGGGCGCTCTTGCTTTGTAGTTACATGGCGCTCTCTTGCTCTCTCTCTAGTTACGGGGCGCTCTCTGTCTAGTTACGGGGCGCTCTCTCTCTAGTTACGGGGCGCTCTCTTGCTCTCTCTCTAGTTACAGGGCGCTCTCTTGCTCTCTCTCTAGTTAGGGGGGGCTCTCTTGCTCTCTAGTTACGGGGCGCTCTCTCTCTAGTTACGGGGCGCTCTCTTGCTCTCTCTAGTTACGGGGCGCTCTCTTGCTCTCTCTCTAGTTACGGGGCGCTCTCTTGCTCTCTCTCTAGTTACGGGGCGCTCTCTTGCTCTCTCTCTAGTTACGGGACGCTCTTGATGTCGATGCGTATAACTTGTTCCATAAGAAGCTCACTGAGAGAACACTCATGAAGGACCCGAAATTCTTGTGGTGCACTCACGTGAGTATCTACTGACTGTGATGGGTGTGTGTGTGTGTGTGTGTGTGTGCTGGGTGTGTGCTGGGTGTGTGTGCGTGCGTGCGTGCGCGCGTGCGCGTGCGTGTGTGTGTATACGCGTTCCGAGTAGCAGGGCCCATACATGGAATTCCACCAGGTGTGATATAAATATATATAACTGCACTATATATACACACGTAAGATATACATGTATAGAGCACTGTGTACACTATATAGGGGGAAACATACAGTACTTGTATGCACAACACTATATGCACTGCCAGCTCTCGCTCTGTATATACTATATACTGGTCTTTGCAGTGCTCCTTTGGATTTATTTATGAGCGAGATCAGCTGGACGTGAAGTGTCCGCAGTGTGACTGCAGCTTCTGTCGGGAATGCAAACGCCCGGTGAGTATAAGAGCCCCTGGGGGGAGCAGTGTGAGAGCGCTGGGTGGGTGGGGGAGCAGTGTAAGAGCGCTGGGTGGGGGGGAGCAGTGTGAGAGCGCTGGGTGGGGGGGGGAGCAGTGTAAGAGCGCTGGGTGGGGGGAGCAGTGTGAGAGCGCTGGGTGTGGGGGGGAGCAGTGTAAGAGGCTGGGTGTGGGGGGGGAGCAGTGTAAGAGTGTTGGGTGTGGGGGGAGCAGTGTAAGAGCGCTGGGTGTGGGGGGAGCAGTGTGAGAGCACTGGGTGTGGGGGAGCAGTGTGAGAGCGCTGGGTGTGGGGGGGAGCAGTGTGAGAGCGCTGGGTGTGGGGGGGAGCAGTGTAAGAGCGCTGGGTGTGGGGGGGCAGTGTGAGAGCGCTGGGTGTGGGGGGGGAGCAGTGTGAGAGCCCTGGGTGTGGGGGGGGCAGTGTGAGAGCCCTGGGTGTGGGGGGGGCAGTGTGAGAGCGCTGGGTGTGGGGGGGGGGGCAGTGTGAGAGCCCTGGGTGTGGGGGGGGCAGTGTGAGAGCCCTGGGTGTGGGGGGGAGCAGTGTGAGAGCCCTTGGTGTGGGGGGGGCAGTGTGAGAGCGCTGGGTGTGGGGGGGCAGTGTAAGAGCGCTGGGTGTTGGGGGGCAGTGTGAGAGCACTGGGTGTTGGGGGGCAGTGTGAGAGCACTGGGTGTGGGGGGGGGAGCAGTGTGAGAGCGCTGGGTGTGGGGGGAGCAGTGTGAGAGCGCTGGGTGTGGGGGAGCAGTGTAAGAGCACAGTGTGGGGGGGGAGCAGTCTAAGAGCGCAGTGTGGGGGGGGGAGCAGTGTGAGAGCGCTGGGTGGGGGGGAGCAGTGTAGGAGCACAGTGTGGGGGGGGGGAGCAGTGTGAGAGCGCTGGGTGTGGGGGGAGAGCAGTGTAAGAGCAGTGATTGTGTTTCTTCTCTCTATGCCATACTGTAACTCCTCTTTATTACTCCCCCCTTTCTTCTCTTCCCTCTCCCTCCTATCTCCCCGCTCCTCCTTTCCCTTCTCTCCCCCCCCCCCCCGTCTCCTCTCTTCCTCTCCCCCCTCCCTTCCTATCCTCCTTTAAACCCTCTCCCCCTCCACTCCCCCTCTGCTCTCATCGTCCTCCCCCCTCTCCCCTCCCTCTCCTACCCCCTTCCTGCGGGGCAGTGGGAGGAGCAGCACCGCAGTCTGAGCTGTGAACAATTCCAGAGCTGGAAGCGAGAAAATGATGCAGAATATCAAGCGCAAGGACTGGCCGTATACCTGCTGGAGAACGGGATCCGTGAGTATATACCATATACTATATACCGTCCCTATATATACACACACACTATACCTGCTGGAGAACGGGATCCGTGAGTATATACCATATACTATATACCGTCCCTATATATACACACACTAATAACAAAGAACAAGTGCGCAACTAAAGTGAACAATAAAATGTGAATATATGTAATTGTGAGTGACCACCAAATGCCCAATATATGTGACAAAAAAGTGATATTATTGATAAAGCTGTGTTACCAATCATTAGATGGGAGGGCGTGTGCTGCTGTACAAAGGGTCGCCCAGAACCCTGGGTAACTAGAGACAACAAAACACAGCGCACAACGCTCATCCGGAAATGTGTAAAAAACAATGTTTATATATTAAAAGGTTTCAAGGTTCTGCGTACATCAAAGTAGTAAAATACAGGCACAGAAAGCTACAGTGTAGCTGTTACCACTCGCAGGGAACTGGAATAGGAACGCACAGGAACCAAGTCGTCAGGTAACCTCACGTCATCCATCTAGGACCATGGTGGGTTAATAGCCGCCATCCAGGGAGTAATGGCACTCCAAAAATATGTTTGGCACGTCCCCAGGGTCCAAATATAAATGTCCAGTGGTGAGTAGTAACAGGGAGTGGCAATCTCAACCTCGAGGATCGGCGTCTGACGTCAGACTCGCGACACTGCAACGCGTGCCGTCGGATGGTGATGACGTCAGCGAGGGAAATTTGCTCAACACAAAATCGCAGGATAATATTAACGATCGCATTAAAAACAATATGGTTATTGAGTGGTAGCCTCCTTCCAACGCGTTTCATAACACCAATAGCTACTTCATCAGGGATTTCCTGAACATACAGTATACCAGTTGATAGATTATATATTACTATTATCTATCTAAAGTCAGCTGTATAGCACACTCTTTAATCCACAGGACTTCTAGGACACCTTTAAGGGCCTGAGGACACTGAGGATCCCTTTTGGATCTGATAGTGCTGTATTTGAACGAGCTCACTATAGGGCATTGACCCAGAGTTACCCTGACAGGATTCTGTCCACATCAGGAGGTTTCACTTCTCTTTCACACTAGGAAGGTTTCTCTCTGTTAAAGGTCTAGAGCCCCCCCCCCCTGCACCACACATCCTGATACACAATATAGGGTCCGGGTTATCTGTCTCACTAGTGTTTCTTACATTCGCTAACAGAAAACCTGGTATGTACAGTAAGCTTTATATATATATTAAAAAAAAAAAATATATATATATATATATATATATATATATGCAAATACAACTGTATGCTCATCTGCATGTCTTAGGCAGGTCTGCAACCCCGCCTTTCCCCATCATCACCCAGCATACAGCACTTCCACTGCAGCAAGGGATTCTGGGAAATGACAAGCAAATGAGCACACAGTGACACAGTGATATATATATATATATATATATATATATATATGCCATCCATGGGATACGAATCAACATATAAATATAAGATTTGGATATATATATATATATATATATAACATTTGGATTTGAATAGGATATATATATATATATATATATATATATATATATATATATATATATATATATATATATATATATATATATATATATTTCAAGCCCACTTAGCTATCAGGATGATTAAGGTGGTAGATCTTTACACCTCAATTCCCGATACATATTAAAGGGACAGTTATGTTTCTTATTGGTCACTGTACCAGAGGTAGTTGAGTATTTATAAAAACAACTGCCTCACGGATTTGCAATATCCAAACATTTGAAGGATTCAGCTTAGCGTCGTTGTTCGAAACTTATATATATTTTAATGATTCATCTAATAAAGTTATTTTTAATTGTCATAAATACATCCACTCGGGGGACAGAGTGACCGTAACTGGGTTTACTTTTCTGTATATAGTGTTTTGTACTTACCTTGACCCAGAGGAGCACCACCCTCCACTCAACTTCGAGCTGAGCGAGGGTACCCCCTCTTTTTGTCTGTATGCATTTGGGAAGCAAGAATAAACAGGCGACTTACACATTAAATGGGGATAAACTAGGGGAATCCTTGATGGAGAAGGATTTAGGAGTGCTTGTAGACAGCAGTTCTAGCAATAGTGCCCAATGTCATGCAGTAGCTGCAAAGGCAAACAAGATCTTATCTTGCATTAAACGGCAACGGATGGAAGGGAAGTAAACATAATTATGCCCCTTTACAAAGCATTAGTAAGACCACACCTTGAATATGGAGTACAATTTTGGGCACCACTCCTTAGAAAAGACATTATGGAACTAGAGAGAGAGTGCAGAGAAGAGCCACCAAATTAATAAAGGGAATGTACAATCTGGCTTATGAGGAGAGGCTAGCTAAATTACATTTATTTACATTAGAAAAGAGGCGTCTAAGAGGGGATATGATAACTACAGCTAAACCCCGTTATAACGCGGTCCTCGGGGTCCACCCCGAGACCACCGCGTTACTAACAGGGTCGCGGGGAAAAAATGGCCGCCGCTCTGGTTTAAGCCGCCGCTTTAGCGCATATTCATCCCGCGGGGCAGGAGATGGGAGCGGGGATGTCCCTCCGGTCCCCGCTTCCCCCTGTCACCGCGGGCCTCCATGATGCAGTGGCTATGTCGTGCACTTTTAAAGCAACTGCGCATGCTCAGTATTAGTAAGTCAGACATTTCGCACATGAAGCAGTTCCGGTCTGCACCAGCTGTATGAGCCATGTGTCCGGTGAGAGCAGGGATCTGACACGCTGTTCCTGCACCGCTGCTCTGTGCTGAGCCTTGTTGATCATCTCCTACCCCCTGTGTGCCGAACTATAGTCCGCACCATGCCTCCCACTATCCTGCACCACAATGCTGCGGGTAATGCCAACCACTGTGTGTGTTTGTCTCAAACAGTGTGGAGTGATTGTGTACGCAGTGCCATGTGTCGTTTTGTCTGTTATTGTGTCGTGTGTTCTGCTGTTAAATCATGCAGTGCTATGTGCATGTATGGTTGTGTATTGTCATTGCGTCTTGCAGTCTTGTGACTGTGGCATGTTGTCATTGCATCATGCAGTATCCTGTTGTGCTTTTTATAATTGTCAGCAATTAACAAATGTCTTCTGATCCGGAGAATTGCATTTAAGTTAATAGTTGTGATTTCAAAGCCACTGAAGTGTTGGATGCTATTTATGCTGGAAATAACAAACTGCCTTAAGTACAGTACAGTAGTGAGTGACATTTAAACCATGTGGCAATCATATTGAATGACTGGTGTGGGCTGTCCATGTTGTGTAACCCCACTTTGAGGTGGTAGCCAAAAAATTTCAGATTGTGACCACATTCCCTATAATACTTAATTTTCAGTGCAGTGAGGCACTCTGATTGTTATATCCTGTTCGTATGAATCAATTGTATGAATCAATTTTAGCCTGCTGCGAGTGTGTGAGTGTCTGTGAGTGTCTGTGAGTGTCTGTGAGTCTCTGTGAGTGTCTGTGAGTGTCTGTGAGTGTCTGTGAGTGTGTGTAAGTGTGTGTGTCAGTGTGAGCAGTGTGTGTGCAGTGTGAGCAATGAGCAGTGTGTGCAGTGTGAGCAATAGTCAGTGTGTGCAGTGTGTGCAGTGTGTGCAGTGTGCAAAAAAAAATTTGACATTTTTTTTTTTTTTTTTAAACGGGAGCCACGGGAAAACCGCGTTATAACCGAATCGCGGTACAGCGAGGCGCGTTATAACGGGGTTTAGCTGTATATACAAATATATTCGGGGACAGTACAGGTAGCTTTCAAAATAACTATTCATCCCACGGGCAGTACAAAGGACTCGGGGACATCCCTTAAGGTTGGAGGAAAGGAGATTTCACCAGCAACAAAGGAAAGGGTTCTTTACAGTAAGGGCAGTTAAAATGTGGAATTCATTACCCATGGAAACTGTGATGGCAGATACAATAGATTTGTTCAAAAAAAGGTTGGACATCTTTTTAGAAAGGAAAGGTATACAGGGATATACCAAATAAGTAAACATGGGAAGGATGTTGATCCAGGGATTAATCCGATTGCTAATTCTTGGAGTCAGGAAGGAATTTCTTTTCCTGTTATGAGATATCATTGGATGATATGACACTGGGTTTTTTTTTGTTTGCCTTCCTCTGGATCAATAAGTAAGTATAGATATAGGATAAAGTATCTGTCGTCTAAATTTAGCATTGGTTGAACTTGAACGTGATGGACGTACGTCTTTTTTCAACCTCATCATCTACTATGTAACACACACATACACACTGTGCCCCCTCAGGTTGCCCGCACTGTAAGTTTTCGTACTCTCTCGCCCGCGGGGGGTGTATACGCGCTTATCTTCATGCTATATATATATATATATTATACACACTGTGCCCCCTCAGGTTGCCCGCACTGTAAGTTTTCGTACTCTCTCGCCCGCGGGGGGTGTATGCATTTTATCTGCTCCCAGTGTCGACACCAGTTCTGCAGTGGATGTTACAACACTTTCCACCCCAAGAATGTGAGTAATGTGTGTTACGTTCTGCGTGTTTTACATTGTGTGTGTGTGTACACGTTACATTGTGTGTGTGTGTGTGTGTGTGTGTGTGTGTGTGAGCGGATTTTATTTTGTGTGAGCACATTACAGTATGTGTGTGTTAATCGGGTTGCATTGTGTGTGAGACTACGTTTGCGTGTGAGCGTGTTACGTTGTGTGTGTGTGTGTGTGTGTGTTTGTGAGAACGTTTTACATTGCGTGTAGGTTACCCATGTGTGAGGGTGAGCATGTGATGTTGTGTGATAACGCGTTACATTGCGTGTGTGTGTGTGTTACTTTGTGTGTGTGTGTGTGTGTATGTGAGAACACGTTACATTGAGTGTGAGCGTGTTACTTTCTGTGTGTAAACACGTTACATTTCGTAAGTCTTACATTGTGTGTGTATGTGTGTATGTGTGTACGCATTACATTATGTGTGGGCGTGTTATGTTGTGTTTGTATGTGAGAACGATTTACTGTGCGTGTGATTGTATTACGTTGTGTGTGTGAGAACGTGTTACATTGTGTGTGTGCTTGTGTTATTTTGTGGATGTGAGAATACGTTACATTGCGTGTGAGCGTGTTACTTTGTGTGTGTGAGAACACGTTACATTGCGTGTGAGCGTGTTACTTTGTGTGTGTGAGAGCACGTTACATTACGTGAGTGTGTTACTTTGTGTATGTGAGAACACGTTGCATTGCGTGTTACGTTGTGTATGTATGTGAGAACGCGTTGCGTGTGCGTGTGTGTGTGTGAGAACGTGTTACATTGTGTGTGTGCGTGTTTGTTACGTTGTGTGTGTGTGAACGTGTTACTGTGCGCGCGTGCGTTACACTGTGCGCGCGTGCGTATGTTGTGTGTGCGTTTAGCGACTCTCTCTTGGTTACATTGTCACTCTCGGTGGCTGTCTCATAGAAGTGCATCTTCCCATCGTGTGCAGTGCGGATGTCTCTTCACGCACACCATCCTCGTGACTGTCTCTTTTACCTACGAGACTGGGAGGTGTCTCGTCTGCAGAGACTTCTACAGGTGAAACGGGGATGTCTCTTTGAATCAGATACACTCTCCCATTGTTCCTCTTTCTTTTGTTTCCCTCTCCTGTTTTCTCTCGTTTTCCCTCTCTCTTACTCCATAGCTGTCTCTCACACTCCCTGTCTCTCCTTGGCTGTCTCTTTCTCTTGGACTGTCCTTAGCTGTCTCTCTCACTCCGTCTCTCACTTTTTGGCTGTCTCTCTCACTACGTGTCTCCCTGGCTGATTCTCTCACTCTGTCTCTCTCCTTTGCTGTCTCTCACCCTCTCTGGCTGTCTCTCTCCCTCTCTGGCTGTCTCTCTCCCTCTCTGGCTGTCTCTCTCCCTCTCTGGCTGTCTCTCTCCCTCTCTGGCTGTCTCTCTCCCTCTCTGGCTGCCTCTCTCACTCTCTGGCTGTCTCTGTCAGATATCCCAGGTGCAGTTTAACACAGATCCCCCCAGTGGAACACAGTCTTCTCCCGGAGGTGAGGATGTCTCTCTCTCTCCCCCCTCCCCTCTCTCTCTTCCCCCCACCCCTCCCCACTCTCTCTTCCCACCCTCCCTCCCCACTCTCTCTTCCCACCCCCCCTCCCCACTCTCTCTTCCCACCCCCCCTCCCCACCCCCCCTCCCCACTCTCTCTTTCCCCCCCCCCTCCCCACTCTCTCTTTCCCCTCCCCACTCTCTCTTCCCCCCCCTCCCCACTCTCTCTTCCCCGCCCCTCGCCACTCTCTTCCCCCCCCACTCTCTCTTTCCCCCCCCCACTCTCTCTTCCCCCCTCCCCACTCTCTCTTCCCCCCCCTCCCCACTCTCTCTTCCCCCCCTCCCTCCCCACTCTCTCTTCCCCCCCTCCCTCCCCACTCTCTCTTTCCCCCCTCCCCACTCTCTCTTTCCCCCCCTCCCCACTCTCTCCCCCCCTCTCCCCACTCTCTCTCTCCCCCCTCTCCCCACTATCTCTTCCCCCCCCTCTCCCCACTATCTCTTCCCCCCACTCTCTCTCTTCCCCCTCTCCCCACTATCTCTTCCCCCCCACCCACTCTCTCTCTTCTCCCCCTATCCACTCTCTCTCTTCTCCCCCTATCCACTCTCTCTTCCCCCCACTCCCCACTCTCTCTCTTCCCCCCCTCCCCACTCTCTCTCTTCCCCCCCTCCCCACTCTCTCTCTTCTCCTCCCCTCCCCACTCTCTCTTCCCCCCCCTCCCCACTCTCTCTTCCCCCCCCTCCCCACTCTCTCTTCCCCCCCTCCCCACTCTCTCTTCCCCCCCTCCCCACTCTCTCTTCCCCCCCTCCCCACTCTCTCTTCCCCCCCCTCCCCACTCTCTCTTCCCCTCCCCTCCCCACTCTCTCTTCCCCTCCCCTCCCACTCTCTCTTTCCCCCCCCTCCCCACTCTCTCCCCCCCCTCTCCCCACTATCTCTCCCCCCCCTCTCCCCCCTATCTATTCCCCCCCACTCTCTCTCTTCCCCCCCACCCACTCTCTCTCTTCTCCCCCTATCCACTCTCTCTCTTCTCCCCCTATCCACTCTCTCTTCCCCCACTCCCCACTCTCTCTCTTCCCCCCCCTCCCCACTCTCTCTCTTCCCCCCCCTCCCCACTCTCTCTCTTCCCCCCCTCCCCACTCTCTCTCTTCCCCCCCCTCCCCACTCTCTCTTCCCCCCCCCCCACTCTCTTCCCCCCCCCCTCTCCACTCTCTCTCTTCCCCCACCCCCTCCCCTTTCTCACTCCCCACCCCCCCCCCTTTCTCACTCCCCACCCCCCCTCATGTCTCTCAGGAGGGTGTCGTGTTATTGAGCAGAAGGAGACCTTGGAGGGTCTGAGAGACGAGGCTTGTGGGAAAGAGACCGCCCCGGGATACGCTGGGTTGTGCGAGTAAGTGTCCTTTCTGCGACCCCCTGTGTCTCTCTAATTAAAAGCTTAGCGTGCCAACCGCGAGGTTTACTTCCCCCACCTCTCCCACCCAACACACGGAGACCACACAGTTTTGTGGAAGTCAAAATTGGTCGCAGCTTTAAAGCCTTAACAATACGTGAAAATAAACGGTCAGCCGGGCACTAGTCCTTTGTCGTCAGCCCTATTCTCGGTATCTTCCGGCGGGAGACCTCCTCCAAACCGCCCTTATCTACCGTCCGGCGGAGACCTCCTCCAAACCGCCCTTATCTACCGTCTGGCGGGAGACCTTCTCCAAACCGCCCTTATCTACCGTCCGGCGGGAGACCTCCTCCAAACCGCCCTAATCTACCGTCCGGCGGGAGACCTCCTCCAAACCGCCCTTATCTACCGTCCGGCGGGAGACCTCCTCCAAACCGCCCTTATCTACCGTCCGGCGGGAGACCTCCTCCAAACTGCCCTAATCTACCGCCCGGCGGGAGACCTTCTCCAAACCGCCCTAATCTACCGTCCGGCGGGAGACATCTCCCGGCCGCCACGTCATCCGTTCACCCTATGTCCCCCTTATCATGGTCACCTGGGCCTACCCGCATAGGATAGAGCCCGGCTTCCCTAGATTGCTGCCAGGGGACAGCGCCCGACCGCCTGCGTCGGCGCCTCCAGCCCGCACACTCTTTTCGGGGGGACCGCTATCCGGGGCCCATCCGCATCGGGTGGAGCCCCATTTCGGGTATTCACGGTGTCCCTACGATGACTGGCCTGACAGTTCCGTCACCCGTAGGACCCATTAAGGCCACTTACTAGGGACTCACCCCACACCCCAAGCTGTGACCCTAAACCCTGACTGCTGATCGCTTGCAAAGGCCTGCGCATGTTATTAATATAAATGTCCATGCCATCGTCCGTCGGGTGCACCCCGCCCGTCCTTTGCCAAGCACGCCCCCTGTCCTCAAATTCCACATGCTTCGCAGTCAGCCGCTCACAAGAGAGGGTGTACTTACGGGCGTCTCTGTTCATGTCTCGCCCTGCCTTCTCGATGCCCACACAACTGCGCGCCCCCTTCCATACCAGCCGAGGTATCATTTCTGACCAAATAAGACTGCGTCATTCCAGAGAGCTTTAAATCTGGCGCAGTCGGCGTGTATCTGGATTAAGTCTAAAGACTTGGTGGCCACCATATCATTCCCGCCCAGGTGGATCATTACCACGTGGGGCTTCCTTCCATTCACTGCCAGCACACTTGTGGTGGTCGGCCCCAAATCTCTCCAGCACATTCCTCTGTTACCCAGCCATCGGATTTTCATGCTCCCCTGTGGGATTCCCAGCTGCAGACCCAGCGCGCTCGCTGCTCGCTGCTCGCTCCCGGGCACAGTACATGAAAGAATGACCTATCAGCCAGACGTCCCGCGCCCGCCTCTCCCGCTGGGAAGACAGAAAGCACGTTAGGACTGCACGATTAGCTTAATTACTCGCCTGCCGGGACCTGATGTACCCCCCTGTAAGCATTAGATTTGCACCTCCCCGGTTCCTTAATCTGCGCGATAGCCAGCCCCCGCTGGGAGGCTGCCGCTGCCCCAAAATTGGTGGCGCCTTTGCTCAAGGCAACGTTTAAAAATGCTGTGAAACTGAAATTTGGGTGGAGGAGTTGAATCTCTATGCGCCAGAAAGACCTCGCCCCCTTGTGACCGCTGCTGGCGTAGCCGCCCTCACCGGGCACACCCTCCTGTTCTCATGCGCTCAGGGCACTCCAGGTGCCCAGCCCTCTCCCTGCTGGTCAGTTTCTGACCTGTGTATGCGGCATGCCACTGTCTCCTCCCCTATAATCACATTTCCTAGCACCAGGGCAGTGTCCCCGCCAGTTTGTGACGCTGCTACCAGTTCCCCTGCTCTAAAGGCTCCAAAAAAGGCGAAAGTGAAAGCCGCTTTAAATAAAACAATTTCGAAAGACCCTGCGCCTACCGACTCTGCCGCCTTGTTCAAGCTCTGTAACCTCTCCACCGTTACCGGCTCCCTCTTATCCCCCCACTTGCGCTCCCCTCTGCCCCAACCAATCAGTATTCACCTATGGAGGACATCCATGGTGATATCTACCTGCCCCTGCATTCAGAAAAAATGTAATATCCGCTAGTGTACACCCCACCCTTGCCCGTGACATGCCCTCCCGCTAGCGTACACCCCACCCTTGCCCGTGACATGCGCCCCCGCTAGCGTGCACCCCACCCTTGCCCGTGATATGCCCTCCCGCTAGCGTACACCCCCGCCTTTGCCCGTGACATGCCCTCCCGCTAGCGTACACCCCACCCTTGCCCGTGATATGCCCTCCCGCTAGCGTACACCCCACCCTTGCCCGTGGCATGCCCTCCCGCTAGCGTACACCCCGCCTTTGCCCGTGATATGCCCTCCCGCTAGCGTGCACCCCGCCTTTGCCCGTGGCATGCCCTCCCGCTAGCGTACACCCCGCCTTTGCCCGTGATATGCCCTCCCGCTAGCGTACACCCCGCCTTTGCCCATGATATGCCCTCCCGCTAGCGTGCACCCCGCCTTTGCCCGTGATATGCCCTCCCGCTAGCGTACACCCCGCCTTTGCCCGTGATATTCCCTCCCGCTAGCGTGCACCCCGCCTTTGCCCGTGGCATGCCCTCCCGCTAGCGTACACCCCGCCTTTGCCCGTGATATGCCCTCCCGCTAGCGTACACCCCGCCTTTGCCCGTGATATGCCCTCCCGCTAGCGTACACCCCACCCTTGCCCGTGACATGCCCCCCCGCTAGCGTACACCCCACCTTTGCCCGTGACATGCCCTCCCGCTAGCGTACACCCCACCCTTGCCCGTGATATGCCCTCCCGCTAGCGTACACCCCACCCTTGCCCGTGGCATGCCCTCCCGCTAGCGTACACCCCGCCTTTGCCCGAGATATGCCCTCCCGCTAGCGTGCACCCCACCTTTGCCCGTGGCATGCCCTCCCGCTAGCGTACACCCTGCCTTTGCCCGTGATATGCCCTCCCGCTAGCGTACACCCCGCCTTTGCCCGTGATATTCCCTCCCGCTAGCGTACACCCCGCCTTTGCCCGTGATATGTCCTCCCGCTAGCGTACACCCCACCCTTGCCCGTGACATGCCCCCCCGCTAGCGTACACCCCACCTTTGCCCGTGACATGCCCTCCCGCTAGCGTACACCCCACCCTTGCCCGTGATATGCCCTCCCGCTAGCGTACACCCCACCCTTGCCCGTGGCATGCCCTCCCGCTAGCGTACACCCCGCCTTTGCCCGAGATATGCCCTCCCGCTAGCGTGCACCCCACCTTTGCCCGTGGCATGCCCTCCCGCTAGCGTACACCCTGCCTTTGCCCGTGATATGCCCTCCCGCTAGCGTACACCCTGCCTTTGCCCATGATATGCCCTCCCGCTAGCGTGCACCCCGCCTTTGCCCGTGATATGCCCTCCCGCTAGCGTACACCCCGCCTTTGCCCGTGATATTCCCTCCCGCTAGCGTGCACCCCGCCTTTGCCCGTGGCATGCCCTCCCGCTAGCGTACACCCCGCCTTTGCCCGTGATATGCCCTCCCGCTAGCGTACACCCCGCCTTTGCCCGTGATATGCCCTCCCGCTAGCGTGCACCCCGCCTTTGCCCGTGACATGCCCTCCCGCTAGCGTACACCCCACCCTTGCCCGTGACATGCCCTCCCGCTAGCGTACACCCCACCCTTGCCTGTGATATGCCCTCCCGCTAGCGTGCACCCCACCTTTGCCCGTGACATGCCCGTCCGCTTCTGGTTAAGTAAATAAATTGATTAGCTGATGGGTTCTGCTAACCTTACCGCTCCCCCCCACGTGCGGGGGGGATAGCGATAGCTGCACCAACTCAATTAATCCCTCCGCCCTAACTGCTACAGATAATTTGGGCTCGTCAAACCTCTTTCAAGGGCGCCTGGTGCCGCCCGCCTAAAGGCCGGCCAGTTACAGCGAGATAATGCGTCTGCGATTATATTAAGCTTCCCGGGGACATGGTTTGCTTTAAAGTTTATATTCCCCAGCATGCACTACAGGACCAGCCTGCGCAGTAACCT
Source organism: Ascaphus truei (assembly GCF_040206685.1). Lineage (NCBI taxonomy): Eukaryota > Metazoa > Chordata > Amphibia > Anura > Ascaphidae > Ascaphus > Ascaphus truei. The sequence continues at coordinate 34,023,368 of NC_134495.1, forward strand.
TATCACTGGCGGTGACGTTGCTGATTGGCCGTTCACCGCCTCCACCCCCCCCCCCCCCCCAAATTGTCTGCCCAGAATATTATGTGCCTGTATGTTGACAATTCCTTGGCCCATAACTCCACTGCCACTATAATGGGGAACAGCTCTAGGAAAGCCATGTTCTTAGTTAGCCCCGTCCCCACAGCCTTCTCTCATTAAATTGCCTGAGAGAACCCCAACCTCCCCCCCCCCCCCCCCCCATACCTCCAGGTCTGCCCTCTGCTCCCTAGTGACTCGGATACGGTGTTGGGGCTTCCATGCCCCCGCAGTGGCCCTTTCTAACCTGCGGTTAGACATCCTGCCCATGGGGATTACTCTGCAGGTGAAGTTTAGCAGGCCCAGCAGTGACTGCATTTGTTTCAGGGTCACCTTCCTGGCCTCCCTGACCTGACCTAGGCTCATTCTAAGCTTCCTGACTTTCCCTGCGGGTAAGCGTGATTCCGTCGCCAGCGTGTTAATCTCTGTACCGAGGAATGACAGTATCTCTGTTGGGCCCTCAGTTTTCTCCTCTGCTATGGGAACCCCCAATTCCTTCATAACCCCTTGGTACTCTCTAGCAGCCTGTGGCCCCGCAGGGAACCCGGGGGACCCACCAGCAGGAAGTCATCCAGATAGTGAGAAACTGTGCTAGTCCCCGTCTGACTGACTATGCACCAGGGTAGGAAAGTACTAAATGCCTCAAAGTAGGCGCATGAAATGGCGCAACCCATGGGGAGACCTCTATCCCTGTAATACGCGCCCTCTAATTTACACCCTGTGAATCCGAAGCTGCTGGGGGCCAAAGGTAACAGCCGGAAGGCTGATTCTATGTCAATTTTAGCCAATATTGCTCCCTCCCCGTATGGTTTAATTATCCCTATGGTGATGTCGAATGATTGGTATTGTGCCCGGCATAGCTCCGGGTCTGTGGCATCGTTTACAGACCCCCCCCTTGGCTATGACAGGTGTTGTATTAGCCTGAATTTTCCCGGATCCTTTTTAGGCACTACACCTAGCGGGGAAATAATTATCTGGGCGAGAGGGGGGGATGGGAATGGACCCACCATACATCCCAATTGTATCGTGTGTGTGTGTGTGTGTGTGTGTGTGTGTGTGTGTGTGTGTGTGTGTGTGTGTGTGTGTGTGTGTGTGTTTGTGTGTCGTAGCAGATTTCACATTTCGGCTCACTCGCCTCGCTTGTACTGCCCTCCCCACTGGTATGTGATACCCCCTTAAACACCTCCTCCAGGAACCTTGCTTTCTCCCGGTTGGGGTACCCCCGTAACCAATGGCTCAAACCACTAAGGCTAACCGGTGTTAGGGGCATACCCTCTCCCCTGGTTGGGGTGGCCTGGGGCTTTGTAGCACTTCTTGACTGGGTGGTTACCCCCACATTGGCTACACACATGTCTAAATTTGCAGCCCGCCCCCAGCGTGCAGTGTTTATCGTTAAACACCCAACACTCCCCTTTCTTGCCCCTGCTCGTTGAATAACTCCCGGGCCGACCGCCTGGACCCTTGGGAAAGGACGTGTTACCCCCTTGCTTGCCCTGTCCCACTAGATTCATCCACAGTTCCATGTCCATCTTTCCCAAACTCAACCGTGTATCCCCCTGCCACCTCTGCCTGAACTGCTTGTCATAATCCCGCCACGCTGACCCCCCGTGTTCGTCATGCGTGGTCTGTATCACATTCAGATATTTTATTACATTATGCAATTCTTTTGGATGTTTTGAAAGGAAACAGTCCCCGAAAACAGTGAGGCCCAGAATCCAGTTCCCATTACTCCTCACAACCTGCACTTTCTCGCCCGCCTCCCGCGCGCGCTTCCTCACTGCTCGCCCCGTTACAGACAGCCTAAACATATCCACATACTTCCTGTTACCTGTATCTCTCCGGGTTTTCTGGTCAGGTGTGTGTACAGGGAGCTAGTCTCGACCGCGAACAAATCCTCCCCGCTGTGGGAGGAAATTAGCCCTTGTTCTTGCTCGCATTGCGTTTTTTTTGCCATGGTGGGGGGGGGGAGGGGAGATATCTGGGCAGCCATGGGGGGGGGGGTTATGGGCAGCCATGCGGGGGTTTAAGGCAGCCAGGTGAGGGGATCTGGGCAGCCATGAGGGGGGGGGGGGAGCAGCAGACACTTCCCTGGTAGCCTCTGTGGGCTGGTTAGCTGTTTTCCTGCTCTGCACAGCTGATGAAGAGCTCAAGCAAGCGCCGGGTTTAAGAAGCCCGCGCGAGTCCTCCCCCCCCCGTTGGCGCGCATGCGCAAAACTAACAACCCTCGTGGTGAGGGGAAGGGGGGACGAGAGCCAGCCACAGCTCCCACCCACTAGAGGCCCGTGCTAGGCCTCTGCCTTTCTTTCTGCACATGTTCTCTCGCTTTCCTCCACGCTCTCTCTCGCTTTCCTCTGCACTCTCTCTCTGCGCTCTCTCTCTCTGCGCTCGCGCTCTCTCTCTCTCTGCGCTCACTCTCTCTCTGCGCTCACTCTCTCTCTCTGCGCTCACTCTCTTTCTGCGCTCGCTCTCTCTCTCTGCGCTCGCTCTCTCTCTGCGCTCGCTCTCTCTCTCTCTGCGCTCGCTCTCTCTCTGCGCTCTCTCTCTCTGCGCTCGCTCTCTCTCTGCGCTCGCTCTCTCTCTGCGCTCGCTCTCTCTCTGCGCTCGCTCTCTCTCTCTGTGCTCGCTCTCTCTCTCTGTGCTCGCTCTCTCTCTGCTCTCTCTCTCTCTCTCTGTGCTCGCTCCCTCTCTCTCTGTGCTCGCTCGCTCTCTCTCTCTCTGTGCTCGCTCTCTCTCTGTGCTCGCTCCCTCTCTCTGTGCTCACTCCCTCTCTCTCTCTGTGCTCGCTCTCTGTGCTCGCTCTCTGTGCTCGCTCTCTGTGCTCGCTCTCTCTCTCTGTGCTCCCTCGCTCTGTGTGCTCGCTCTCTCTCTCTCTCTGTGTGCTCGCTCTCTCTCTGTGTGCTCGCTCTCTCTCGCTCGCTCTCTCTCTCTCTGTGTGCTCGCTCGCTCTCTCGCTCTCTCGCTCTCTCTCTCTCTGTGCTCGCTCTCTCTGTGCTTGCTCTCTCTCTCTGTGCTTGCTCGCTCGCTCTCTCTCTGTGCTCGCTCTCTCTCTCTCTCTGTGCTCGCTCTCTCTCTCTGTGCTCGCTCTCTCTCTCTGTGCTCCCTCGCTCTGTGTGCTCGCTCTCTCTCTCTCTCTCTGTGTGCTCTCTCTCTCTCTCTCTCTCTGTGTGCTCTCTCTCTCTCTCTCTGTGCTCTCGCGCTCTCTCTCTGTGCTCTCGCGCTCTCTCTCTGTGCTCTCGCTCTCTCTCTCTCTGTGCTCTCTGTGCTCTCTGCGCTCTCTCTTTCTCTGCGCTCTCTCTCTGTGCTCTCTCTCTCTGCGCGCTCTCTGCGCTTTCTCTCTCTCTGCGCGCTCTCTCTCTCTCTCTGCGCGCTCTCTCTCTCTGCGCGCTCTCTCTCTCTGTGCTCTCTCTGCGCTCTCTCTCATTTCTGTTTGCATTCTCTCAGATCTCACTACAAGGAGTATCTGGTCAGTCGTATAAACGCTCTCTCGGTGGATCCCTGCGCTCTCTATGACCTGGGCGAGACTGTCACCGTGTGTCAGCGTTACCTGCCCTCCCTCCCCCCGAGGGGCTCCGGGGAGGATGATCCCAGCTACAGAGAGCGTCTCCTGGGGGTGAGAGACCTGGGGGGAGGGGAGAGACCTGGGGGAGGGGAACATCTCCTGGGGGTGAGAGACCTGGGGGGAGGGGATGGCGCCTCCTGGGGGTGAGAGATCTGGGAGGGAGGAACTTCTGCTGGGGGGAAGGAGACGTGGGAGGGAAGGGAGTGACTCTTGGGGATGAGACGTGGGGGGGAGCGTCTCTTGGGTGTGAGAGACCAGGGGGAAGAGATGTGTGGGGGGGGATGGGAGCATCGACCTGGGGAGGGAGGAGACATGGGGGAGAGGGGACCGTCGACCTGGGGGGGGGGGGGAGGAAGAGATGTGGGAGGGGGGGAAGAGAGGTGGGAGGGGGGGGAAGAGAGGTGGGAGGGGGGGGAAGAGAGGTGGGAGGGGGGGAAGAAGAGAGGTGGGAGGGGGGGGGGGAAAGAGAGGTGGGAGGGGGGGGAGAGATGTGGGAGGGGGGGAAGAGATGTGGGAGGGGGGGAAGAGACGGGGGGAGGGGAGCATCGACCTGGGGGAGAGAAGTGGGGGGGAGAGGAGCGGCTCCTGGGGGTGAGAGACCCGGGGCGCTGAACTTTTTTATGTGTTTTTTACACACTCTCCCTCTGTCTCTTTCCTCCAACTGTGTCTCTCTCTCTCTCAGGTGCTGATTACAGATGTCCCGCTGAGTCAGAACATCCCGCGGATAAAACATTCATAATGTTCTTCCCTTGAGCGTATAATGTACTCGGGGGCGGAGCCAGGCTAATGCTATACTGACTCCTCGGGGGCGTAGCCAGGCTAATGCTATGCACTGACTCCCGGAGGGGTGCTGTATGTTGTATAATCACAAAATAAACACTATAATTTGTTCTGCCTGAAGTTATTTCACTTATCACTTATTCAGCTACAAAACTGGTGCTATAACTCCACCTATTAACTTATATAACACCACCTATTACCCCATATAACCTCCCCCTATAACTCCTCCTAATTCCCTATAACTCCTTATTACCCCATATAATCCCTCCTATTACCCCACATAAACCCTCCCTATAACTCCTCCAGGATGGGCTGTAGGTAAGCTCCTGCAGGGGAGCCAGGATGGCCTTAGACCCAGGGGTTGGTGGCTGTGTGGTGGAGATGGAAGTAGGATAGTCTGCAGGCTGCAGCGGGGGTGTAGGCCTTGGGGAGCCTGACTACAAGTTACAGGAGAGTTTGGAGAAAAAGGAAAGAGCAGAACAGAATCTGCTTAAGAAAGAAGAGAACCGAGCTTTATTGCAGAAGTATAACAGTTAGAAGGCAGAGTTAGAGGAAAAAAACATTACATTAAAGAAATTATTTATTTATAAAATATTTTACCAGGAAGTAATACATTGAGAGTTACCTCTCGTTTTCAAGTATGTCCTGGGCACAGAGTTAGGACAAATAATACATGGTTACAAATACAGTTACATAAATGAACAGGGTATACATTATATACAAGACATGGCATGCACAGTTAAAGAAAATATATATTATGGGCGAATGAAACAGTTACAGACAATATTAAAATGTGAGACAGCCTTAGATTTGAAAGAACTTAAACTTGTGGTGGATGTGAGAGTCTCCGGTAGGTTGTTCCAGTTTTGGGGTACACGGTAAGAGAAGGAGGAGCGGCCGGATACTTTGTTGAGCCTTGGGACCATGAGCAGTCTTTTGGAGTCTGATCTCAGGTGATAAGTGCTGCATGTGGTAGGGGTGAGGAGCTTGTTCAGATAGATGGGTAGCTTGCCCATAAAGAATTTAAAGGCATGACAGGAAAGTTGAACTTTGCGCCTAGACTCTAGTGATGACCAATCTAGTTCTTTGAGCATTTCGCAGTGATGTGTGTTGTAGTTGCATTGGAGAACAAAACGACAAATTGAATTGTAGAGGGTGTCAAGTTTGCTAAGGTGGGTTTGAGATGCCGTGCCATATACTATGTCTCCATAGTCAATAATTGGCATTAGCAACTGCTGTACGATACGCTTTCTGACCAGGAGACTTAGGGAGGATTTGTTCCTGTAAAGTACCCCTAGTTTGGCATAGGTCTTGGTTGTCAGGGTATCAATGTGCATCCCGAATGTTAAGTGGGAGTCAAACCATAAGCCCAGGTATTTAAAACTAGTGACAGGAGTTAGGGTGGTGTTAGCGTTGGTTCTAATCTGGAGCTCAGTCGCTGGAAGCTTTAAAAAATTAGTCTTGGTCCCAAATACCATTGTTACAGTCTTGTCAGTGTTTAAAAACAGTTTGTTTTGGGAAATCCAGTTTTCGAGTCTCAAAAAGTCAGACTGAAGTATGTGTTGAAGGTCAGAGAGGCTATGGCTGTGTGCATATATGATTGTGTCATCTGCATACATGTGTATTGAGGCTTCCTTACAAGCTGTGGGAAGATCATTAATGAACACTGAGAAAGAGTAGGGGCCCCAGAACAGAGCCTTGCGGGACACCACAGGTGATATCCAAGGGGTTGGAGTTAGAGCCTGAGATGGACACATGTTGGGATCTTCCTGATAGGTAGGACTGAAACCAGTTTAAAGCATGCTTCCCTATTCCAGAGCTCTGGAGTTTGTTAAGCAGGATAGCATGATCAACTGTACCAAAAACCTTTGCAAAATCTAGGAATACTGCACCAGTGAGTTGTCCCCGTTCCATTCCACACTGGATTTCATTGCAAACTTTTAGCAGGGTAGTTACCGTGGAGTGTTTGGGACGAAAGCCAGATTTTAATTGGCTAGGGAAATTGGTCTTGGTATAGTAATCGCTTAATTGGGAGTGGACACATTTTTCCATGACTTTGGATAGAATTGGGAGAAGTGAGATTGGTCTGTAGTTTGAGACAGTGTCTTTGTCCCCACTTTTGAAGATTGGGACAACTGGCAGTTTTCCAGGTCTTAGGGATATGGCCTGCAGACAGGATAGAGTTGACTATGGAAGCAATTGGTTTGGCAATGGCTGGGGCACCAAGTCGTAGGAACCTAGATTGTAGTAAGTCAGGTCCACATTGGCTGCTTAGTTTTAGTTTGAGGAGCGCTTGTGTAATCTCCTCTTCAGATACTGGGCCAAATTGAAAATTGTGGGCAGTGTTGAGAGGGGTTGGGGCTATGTGGGCACTCCCAGGATGAGATTCAGGTTTGTGGTTTGGGCTGCGTTTTGCTAATAAATTAGTGGCACACCCCACAAAGTAATCATTGAATGCATTTGCAATGTCAGTGGGGTTTGTCAGAGTAATATCCCCCTTAGCGATATTACTTGGTTGTTGATGGTTAGGAGGCTGGAATATATTGTTGATAACCTTCCAGAAGTTAGCTGGGTTTGATGTATTTTGGTGGAGATTGTCAGAGTAATATTGTGCTTTTGCGTGCCTTGTTTGCCTTGTGCACATGTTCCGCAGGCATCTGTAATGATTGAGTTCCTTGGTAGTGCCAGTTACTTTGTAGCTTTTCCACAAGGTATTCCTGAGCTGGTAGAGTGCAATAAGGTCAGATGTAACCCATGGAAGATGAGCCCCCCTTACCCTTATTTTGCGTAGTGGAGCATGGGTATCGCAGAGTTTTAAGAACTCGGATTGGAAATAGTCGAGCGCAGAATCAGGGTCGGGAATTAAATCGATTCTGTGCCATGGGAAGTTGGTAAGGTCATCCAGAAACTGTTGTGGGTTAAAGTTTTTAAATGTTCTAGTGAGGAGAGCTTTAGGGCTTGAATGGGGCGGTTTAATTTTCCTTACACAGTACACTATTGCATGGTCACTGAAAATGTCAGGAAGGATGCCAGAGGATTGGATTTTGCTGGGATTAGAGGAGAGAATCCAGTCTAGCAAGGAATGGTTATGCAATTTCAGGTTTGTCCATGTGGGTTGGGAAATGAGTTGTGATAGGTTAAATGACTTGAGTTGTATCTGGATTTTATGGTTTTTAGGGTCAAGCCAGTTGAAGTTGAAATCCCCAAGAACTAGCAGCTCACTCTTCTCGTTCAGAGAGGAAATGGAGCCAAGAAACTGGGTGATATCAGTCAGAGATTGTAGAGGGGCTCTAGAGGGGCGGTAGATGCCAGCGAGCAAGATGGGCTTAGAAAAGGGGAGGCAGATTTTGACAACTAGAAATTCAAAAGAGGGTGGGCTTGGGGGGCAATTTAACAGTGTAAATTGTAATGTGTCTGCAATATAAAATAACACCCCTCCTCTTCTCTTGGACCTATCTCTCCTAAAAATGGAGTATCCCTGAATGGCGATATTTGCATCAGGGGTTTTATGGGTTAGCCATGTTTCTGTAAGAACGATGGCTTTGGGTTTATGCATAAGGCACCATGCCCTTAGTTCGTCCAGTTTGGGCAGCAGGCTCCGGATATTTATATGGGCGACAGATAGCCCTTTTTGGAATTTAAAGGTGGAATTCTCAGGGGCATGGGACAGATTTGAAATGGGAGGACCTGGGTTAGGTTCAATATCACCTGCTAAAGAGAGTAATAATATGAGCAGAAATTTGGGTAGTTATTTGCAACTTGTAAATTTGTGGTGTTTGCCATTAGAGTGAGCTGGTTGGTGTGCTGGTTTTTAGAGTTCTCCACCAACATTCCATAGATAGTGAAAGGCTTTTGAGTAGTCCAGGGTGTATGGTGATGTTGGGTGTGGGCCAGGATGGAGGAGTTTGTAGTGGATAGAGGGAGTAACATCTCCATGAGGCCAGGAGAAAGAAAAAAGTTAAGATACATAGCAGGTTCATGATGCTAGAGGTAGGCAGTGCTGCATGGAGCTGTTGTGAGCAAAGTGAGTGTGTGCAGACTAAGCAGGGATGTGCCTGTTCCTTGTCAAATGTTTTGCTGTATTGCAATGCTAGAGTCAGTTCTGGGTTTCAGTGGGCTGAGTTGGTGTGGGAGTTATTTTTGTGCAGTCAGTTTTGGGAGAGGCTGCAGTGAAATAAGTTGTAAAGGGGTGTGGGGTTAAAATATGCAGGTTAACAAGCATGGGATCAAAGTGTAGTCATATAAGCTCACCGTTTGTTGACTTGAGGAAAAGTTTGCAGAAAGGATGCAGTCCCCAGTCACCTCTAGTCAAACTATAGTCTAACTATTATTGTCACTTTAAATGATCACTTTAAATGCATCACTCTTAAGATGCCAATGCTACCTTGCCAATGCAAGTCGTGGTTCTGAGAGAGATGTGTGCAAGAAGCAAATACCTCGTCTGCGTGATGAATTAAACGGATTGGAAGGCGAGATTGCTAAAATAGCAGTGGATCCAGTCAAACAGAAACTTTCCCTGTTGAAAATTAATTGAAATGCTAATCCACAGAGCAGGGTGCGGGGCGCAGATCAGGGGGCGGGGCGCTGAGCAGGGTGCAGATTCATGTTGTGGAACAAGAAGCCAGAACCCCAGTAAGAGTCACATTAAAAGCTCTCAAGAAAAGATAAATTTGGAGACGCCTAAAAGTAGTAGGAGAGAAAATTGATCCCAAACAAGTATGCAAAGGCTAAAGATAAACAGAGGCTGAAACATAACGTATCCCAGGAAAACTCTGACTCAGATCCTGACAGTTTAAATCAATCAACTGCCAGGAAAAACCCAAAGGGTAAAGCTGCTAAAGAAAGGAAAGCAAAGGACCGGCGGCTAAAGGTTTCTACAGGAGAAGGTAACAGCCCTGAAATAGGGTCCAGAGACTTCAGGGAAGGGGACTCACCTCAGGGTGTATCAGATTGTGAGCATGGATCTGTTCCAGATCTTCCAGCATCCCAGGGGTTAATAGCAGAAGATTTGGTAAAAAGCCCATTGCATGCAAAGAAAGCAGCAGACACCTGTGATGTTAGGTTATCTCAGACTCCTACCCTGGGAGAAGTTGCAGAGATTACAGGGAACGGTGAAGAGCAGCAAAGTAAAAACCTAGAACCGCTGGGTGGAGATCAGGAGCAGCTGGAAATGGAGTTTGTACCTGAGAGCAGTGAGCCAGAGAATCTATGCTCACCTGGACTTACAGAACTATCCCCCTGCTTATTAGCAGGTCCTGTGATTCAGAACCCTGAGAGGGGAGAACAGCAGGTGGTAATGAGCAGCAATGGAGACCGCATTAACCCTGTAGTGCCTGGGACTGAAATGAAGGTTGTAGAGACTGAAATTGCTGCACCTATGCAGATAGTTCCTGATAAAAGAGTGGCCCAATCAGAAGACGGGCTAAAGCAAACTAATGGTATTAAAGTAACCCCAGTTCACACAGCACCCCCTTCAGCCTGTAGTGGGAGGTCCTTTGTGAGCGCTGTGACCAGAAATGCCCAACCTTTGACAAGGAGAAATGTGGTAATGTTGAGGTATAAAGGCGGAGAGGAGATGAAGCCTGACAGGATTTTTGTTGGGAGACATCTATTAAAAGAATCCTTGGGCTTCAGAGCAGATGACATTTATGCACTTATCCATGTTCCTAGTTCCCGTGAGTGTGTCAGTTTTAAGAGACCTCAAGCTTTGGACTATTTCTGGTCAAGATATGAGTCTTAAAAACACTGAATTGTGGAAGTCTTGTGCAGCTATTCCTGTGACTAAACCGGAAATGAAGTCTGTAACAATTCTTTTCAGACACAAATCAGTCCCAAAATCAGATATTCTGATATGGCTTGGCAGACAATGTGAAGTACTGGATCCACCTACAAGAATTATGGACAAAGAGGACATCTGGATAGGAGGCTGGAAAGTGCAAGTCGGACTTTGACAACATGGCAATATTACAAAACATCTGCCCAACTCCTTCATTGGAAGAGAAAAAGGAAACTGTTTTTTCTATGGTCAGCCAACCTTTTGCGATAGATATGGTTCAGCCAGACACTTAAGCAATTCTTGTGATGTTCTAAAATACAACTTGTGCCAGTCCCTGGGCCACGAGAGGGCAAGTTGTACAAAGATTAAATGTAATTTATGCAATGAATGTGGACATTCATATACGAATTGCGCAGAAGCATGGCATAATATTTCATAATATTTCAAGGTTATTGGAGCAGGAAGTGAACTTTGAAGACATTGAAGCACTCTATGACCGAGTTCTGAACGTTGCAGGCAGAATATGTCCTGATCCGCTTGCAGACGGGGTTTGTCTAGTTCAGCCTAGGGATGGTGTTTGTCCTGATCCTCCTGGAGACGGAGCTTGTCCTGATCCGCCTGTAGATGGAGTCTGCACGGATTCACTTACAGAAGAAACAATTATTGATAGTGTAAACATGGCCCAGGGAATGTCAGAAGACCTCTCAGAGGGAACCTCCTCAAATGTAATTCCACCAGGGAAACAATCTGGGGAAATAGATGATCCTACTATGATGGTAATCCAAGTGGGGAAAAAAAATAATAAAGAAAAAGACGGAGCGCAGAATTGGGTACAGGCAAAAAAAAGTAAGGAGGACACGGTAAAAAGACTTGGAGGGACTCTTCGACTTCCTACAGGTCCCGCTGGTAAAGTTCCTCGGGTGCCTGTAAAGAATCGTTTTACTGTTCTTAGGAAGGATTGGGGGTCAAGAGCTGAAGATCCTGCTGATGTAGAGGAACTTTCCGTATCCAAAGAGAAGCATAATATGGACCTTTCCATAGTGACAGAATCGGACATGATCCCACCTTCAGTGACCATTAAGAGGTTTGGGTCATTGGGGGAAAAGAAAAAGAAGTAATATTGCACCTCCTTTGGCTAAAAATATCTGTTTCCATAAGTGACCCTTTAAAGGTAATAACTGATAAGTGGCAAGTATAAAATCGTGGAAAGCTGGAATTTTAGCTTACAATGTATTAAAACATTGTGATGGAAATATCATTTTCTTACAGGAAAGGCGATTAACTACAAACGGTGATATTTACAAAGCCAAGCGAGACTGGCAGGTAGGGCCCTCATGTTGGTCCATGGGAGTAACACCTTACGAAGACGTAGCGATTTTATTTAAAGAGGTCGAGATGAGATGCCATAAACTGTTAGAAATTCAGGAAGGGCGATGCTTACTTCTAGATGTTACTGTGAACAAATTAGATTTCCGCTTCATTAATATCTATGGACCACAAAAAAAAAGGAGCGTAAAGAATTATTTAGTAGGATAAGACCTTTTCTGTTTACTTCTAAAATGGCAGGATTTGTAAGACGGTGCACCAGCAGAGGGAAAAAGTGATAGAGTAGCTGGACTGCTCGTTACCGGTACAAAAAATGCTTTATTTGCGGCACATAACAGCAAGGAGAGAGACCCCCTCTTACGCGTTTCACGCAACGTGCGCGCTTTATCACTCTTTGATCAAATGCGTCAAACGCGTAAGAAGGGGTCTCTCTCCTTGCTGTTCTGTGCCGCAAATAAAGCATTTTTTGTACCGGTAGCGAGCAGTCCAGCTATCACTTTTTCCCTCCGCTGATGTACCGCCTTACAAACCCTGGCTTTATGGACATTCTCATGACTGGAGCACGCTGACGGTTCAAGAGGAGATGCAAAGTGAGTGCAAATTTATTTCAATTACTCACATTCATCATTGGTTTTTTTTCCACATAAAATTTTTATTGGAAATCTGGTACAGACAGTAAGCAATCTTCCAACCCATTGTCTTGCATTGGTGATACCAAATAACTTTTTTTTTTATACAGTTTTATAAATTCGGGAAACGGAGCCGACAAGATGTCACATAGGTGTCAAGAGAGAGAGGATTTGGCCCGGGATTAAAGGGGTTACACCCCATTTGGCCATCCTCTACTCTCACCTGGGAAGCAAGGGGTTAACTGGACTGAGGTCCAGTAATGTGGTTTTTTACCCTGCTTCAGTATCCAAATGTTTATTCCCCTGTAAAAATGTATTGTTTCTGCTCCAGTGTTTGCACCACACAAACACTGGGATCCATCCGGGAGGGCAAGGGTTAATAGTCGAATAGTGATTATAGCCCTTTGTTTAAGTTACCCTCAAAGATGCCTGCCTACTAAATGCAAATGGTCAGGAGAGCAAATGTTTAGGAAGCAGACCCCTGATCAAAGGCTCAGCCACTCTACCTGTTTGCATGAAGCTGGAGTGGTTTGTGAGTGTTATAACTCACACTTACAAACCATAGTATCCTGCCGACACCCCTGATTTAGGAGTAGAGCTACAGAAATGAGTGACCTTATTAAATATAAGAATATTATGAGATGTCCTCGGCTGAACGTGCTTAAAGCTACATATGTGTATTCGTGGGACTGATTCGCACATAAGGATTACAGACACATGATGTCTAGCAGGTACTAAGAGACAGATATTAATATCTCTCTTAATTTTAGTATTACACGGTAGTATTTAGTCTCATTGGGAGCGTCATGCGTGACGGAATGTATTAATATGCTCGCGTGCCAGTAAGTACTTCTGAACTGAAGTTATGAAGTTATTTACAGTGTATATGGGATTTTGGATCTGCTCTGAAAATGCAGACCCCCATCTGCTATGCTAATAGGGCAGGGAGAGCATCCTGCAAGAATTAGCATAGGCCAGTGATCAAAAGGTAACTGCCCTAATTGTTTATACTGGGGGCAGGAACCAAGGAACTGAGTGTTTTTAAGTGTGATACTTCACACTTACAATGGAAGCCAAAATCTGCTTCAAAGAGATTTTTTCTAGCCACGTCGGCATCTAGGGTTAAGAGATGGGTTTGAAATGGTATTTAAACCAGAGTCAGCCCTTACTCAAATGTCTTCATGTATGATCTTCATGTTTTGCTGTGATGTCAACATCTGAACCTGAATTATGGAAGAAATGGCCCATCCTGTATCCTGATGGCTTTCTTGTCCTAACCTTTAAGTAAGTGCTATATTTTGTCTGTTATTTGTATATCTCGTGTGTTCACCTTTTTCAAGGAATAAATTATATTTTATCATATCTAAGCCTCATCCAGTTCAACCCAGATATATTTTTGTGTGTATTATTCATGGCCTGTCACAAAGCTCCCGTCACAATAGGAAAATATCACTACTTACTGCGGAGGGTCACACACAAACTCTGACACACACCACGGAGGGGCGGGGGGGAGGGATTGTAGGCATAGATAGTTTTTAGATTTTTGTTATTTCTTCTTAGAACTCAGTTATCAGCTGTTTCTTCCATTCCAGTTATGGTTCTGTCCAATCTTGTTAATGGTAACTTATTTGGCTGCCCTATCGTCTACTGTCCCACCTGGCTTGTCAGAGGAGAATGCACTTACTCCTATCACTGTCAAATAGTAGTGGCATCTACACCAGGGATATCTGATTTGTCTAACCAAGGGGACCAAGTTTTGAGAAATTTTGTGCCGGTGTCGTTGACCAGACTTGTCAACTGTTCCATCCTGCAAACGTACCAAAATTCTGTTTTTAATCTTGGGAATCGTGGGTATTTCTGGTTGCTTCCAAAGTGCTGCGAGCTCACACCGTGTGGCTGTTGCGAAATGTGCAACTAATTTGTGCTCTGATCTGTTTAGCCCCTGCGTGCGCCTACCGAGTAGGAACAGCCAGGGGTCAAAGGGAACAGAGATGCCCAGTATACTCTGTAGCCAGGACCGAGTGTCTTCCCAAAGCACTTTGGTGCAGCTCCACAGCATATGCAACAAGTCTGCCTGTTCTCCACATCGTTTAGGACACAATGGGGAGAATCCCTTGACAAACTTAGCTAATCTTGTTGGGGTCAGATACCACCTCATAAGAACTTTATATGCATTCTCCCGTAACGTGGTGCATATGGAGCTCTTTGCTACCGCCAGTAGAATATAGTCCCAGTCTTCGTCTTCTAAAGTCTCGTTTAAATCTGTCTCCCAACGTTTTTGGTAACTAAGTCTGGTGTCATTGTCATTTGCCGTACACACCACCTCTCTGTATATCCTAGATGTGAGTCCCGCTGTTTCTATTCTTCTAGAACAGAGCTGTTCAAAATTAGTTCTTTTCGGCCTAATTGGAATTTTTGTGTAGAACGCTCTGATCTGGAGGTATTTAAAAAACTCAGAATTTGGTATCTCCATCTCGGATTTGTTTTGCTCGAAGGTTTTTATCGATGTTCTACCCTCCAGATGCATCAGCCTAGTGAGGCCTTTTTGTTTCCAAATTGCAAGGTTATTGCTTGTCAGGCCCGGAGCGGAGTCAGGGTTGCCCACAAAGGGGGTCATAAGAGTATGCCTGTTTGTCAGCGCATATCGATATTTGGTGGCCTCCCAGATTGACGGAGTTAGTCACTGCGGAAAGCGGCTCTGTGCTATTTTTACGTACCCGGGTTGGAAGCCAGATTAGGTCTTGTAAGGAGACTGGGGCACAGCAATCCTCCTCCAATTCAACCCACCTTCTGAGGCAGGGATGACTGTGCCATTGTACAATTTGACGTAATTGTGCCGCTCGAAAATACGATAACAAGCAAGGTACCGCTAGTCCTCCTCGTTGGGTTGGGCGTTTGAGGATACTATTTTTAATCCGTGGTTTCTTGCTACCCCAGACAAATGTCACCATAGCGGACTGCAGAAGAAGAATGTCCTCTCTGACTCCCTGGGCCGGGATCGCCTGGAACAGGTATAAAATTCTAGGGAGGAGATTCATTTTTGATGCTATGGATTCTGCCAATCCATGAGATTCCGAATCCTGCCCAGGTCCTGAGCTCGTCTTTTAGAGTCCGTATCAGTCTGCGGTAGTTTGCCTTATATAGGGCCTTATAATGTTTGGTGATGTTAATTCCTAGGTATTTGATTTCGGAGGCTTGCCATTTAAAGCTGCAGTTCAGTCAATATCCTGCATGTGTGTTTTTTTTTAATAAATCAGTTCTGTAGTAAGAAAAAATACTTTTAGTATTTTCTGTTTTTAAAAAAACAAGTTTGAAAGACCAATTTTCTTGTATTCTATTTTAACAGCCATTTGCTAAGGCACTGCCCCTTCATGTCCTGTCACAAGCCCTGGCACACCCCTTTGTCAGCCCGGCCCTCCCTCTAGCACATGTCAGTGCAGGAGTGCTCATGAATATTCATGAGCTTCCACTGAGAGAAAGAAGCAGAAGAAAAACAGATCCCTTCCCTAATGATGTCACCAAATTTCGCCGATCAATACATGGAGAACGAATTGACCTGCAGCTATACAGTTCTTTAGGTAATTAGTGATTGGGGAAGCAAAAGGAGTACACAAATGTATGTGCTCCAAAAGAAAATTCACTTATGTGCACACTATGTGAGTATAAAATGTAACTTTTAATAAGTATACTTAAAACATATATTACCGTAACACTAGATGTAGTAAACCTTAAAAATAGATTAAACAATATGTACACAAGCAACAGAGTTGGCCTAACGTATATATAAGTAAGTTCCAGTATGGAATAGTAACTGAAACCTGTTTGGCCAAACAAAGTGCAACCAGGCAAGGTGAGTCAAAGTAACTAGCACGCAATAGCACTGTGATCAATCAGCCACAAGCTGCAGCAGGGGTGCGGCTACAAAGTACCTATGAATAGTAATAATAGTATCAGTAGAGCCAGCCCTGCCAACTACACTGTTGTTAGGTATATGGCTATGCTAGTGGAAAAACAGTGCCCAACACTTGCAAATACTAGCACAGTGAATGATTAGCCAGATGGTATAGCAGGGATATGGCTGAATTGAGTCCATAGACATTGATAATATCCCTAAAGCCCACCCTGCTAGCTACTCTATTTTTATATATATATGGCTATGCTAGTAATAAGACTGGTAATGGCACACTGTATTAAAATAACCCCATGACAGGGGCTAGTGACATGATAACGCGTCCAACGCGCGTTTCCCTCCTACTATGAAGCTCCATAGTTGGCTGATTGATCGCAGTGCTATTGCGTGCTAGTTACTTTGACTCACCTTGCCTGGTTGCACTTTGTTTGGCCAAACAGGTTTCAGTTACTATTCCATACTGGAACTTACTTATATATACGTTAGGCCAACTCTGTTGCTTGTGTACATATTGTTTAATCTATTTTTAAGGTTTACTACATCTAGTGTTACTGTAATATATGTTTTAAGTATACTTATTAAAAGTTACATTTTATACTCACATAGTGTGCACATAAGTGAATTTTCTTTTGGAGCATATACTGTACATTTGTGTACTCCTTTTGCTTCCCTGATTCACTTCAATTCACAGTCGCACCTATTGTTTATGATAATTATCGATTACATTTATCATTTATTTACATTACAATCAGTATGATTTAGTTGATCACTCCCTACCCCCCCCCCCTCTTTTTTGCTAATTAGAGATTGCACACATGAAATTATTGAAGTAAAAAAATAAATTAAAAAAAAAAAAAAAAGACTGACCTGCAGCTTTAAAGTTAAAATTTAGTTCTATCAATTTTTCGGCGGCCTTAGGCAGATTAATGCTTAAAGCTTCTGACTTAGTTTGATTTTGAATCCTGATAACTTATTAAATTCCCCTAATAGACTAAAAACATTTGGCAGTAGAGATAAGGGGTTTTGATAACGTTAAGATAACGTTGTCCACATACAGGGCCACTTTATGTGACTGCTTCTGTGTTTGAATCCCTGTTATATCTTGGTTGAGGCGAATGTGTGCTGCCAATGGTTCAATGCATAGTGCGAATAATAGTGGCGACAGAGGGCAACCTTGTCTGGTGCCACTCTTTATCTGGAATTGCTCCGACGGGAAGCCCTGGTGTCTAACCTTCGCCGTCGGTCCCTCATAAAGAGCCAGAATAGCACCCAAAATTCTGCAGTGGAAGCCAAATGCTCCTAGCGTCTCCTTCAGGTAGGGCCAATCAATTCAAATGCCTTTTCGGCGTCTAGAACCATGAAGGGGATGTTTTTCCGTTGGGCCAAATCAATTAAATCTATTATCCGCCGCTTGTCTCCCTGTGATGAACCCCACCTGATCCGGATGAACTAGTTTCGGCATTAGCCGACCTATCCTGTTAGCTAGTAATTTAGAGAATATTTTCGTGTCTGAATTTATCAGGGAAATAGGCCGATAACTTTTGCAGTCAGCTGGGTCTTTTCCCTGTTTGTGGATCAATGAGATCGACGCCTGGAGCATCTGGCTTGGAATATGGGCACCCGCTAGGAATGAGTTAAATAGTTTTAGTAGATGTGGAGCTAGAAGTTTTCCAAAAAAATTATAATATAGATTAGAGAAGCCGTCTGGGCCAGCGGCCTTTGACGGCTTCAGTGTCTTGAGGTACCTCTGTTAGCTCCGCCATCGAGAAGTCTTCCTGTAGCCCCTCCCTATCACCTCTGCTTAAGTTAGGCAGTTTTGCGTCTTCAGGAATGTTTTCAGTTGTCTATGGGTCGTCTCACATCGGACTACTTTTTTCCCATCATAAAGAGACACATAGTACTGTTTGAATTCTTCTACTATTCGTTTTGGATCATACGTAAGGTCACCGTTTTTTAATCGTATCGTATTAATACAGTAATTCGAGATTTTATTATTCAATTTATTGGCAAGTAGGGTATCTGGCTTGTTTGCCTTTTCGTAAAACTTCCGTTTAGACCAATTTATGTCCCTCTCCGCCTGTGAGGCCAACATTAGATTTAGTTTTGTTCTTGTGTCTAGCCATACTTTCCGGGTTGTAGCTAGTTTTTTTTTTTTATGTAGAGTAGATAGATCAGCCAATTGCAATTTTAATTTTTTGATCGTATTATTTCTATCTCTCTTGCGTTGGGCCGCAATCCCAATAATTACTCCCCGTATGGTTGCTTTATGGGCCTCCCATAGGGTGGATTGCGTGGGGACACTGCCCATGTTGTCTTGGAAGTATGCCCTGATCTCCTGACCCACGGACAGTTCAATCTCTGGGATTTTAAGGAGTAACTCATTGAGTTTCCAATTCGCTCCTGGTCTGTCTAACCTAAAGTGAGAGCACCGCAGCTCTATCGGTGCGTGATCTGACCACGAAATATCGTGGATCCCTGTATGGGAGATCACCAAAACCAATTTATTCGATACAAAGAGGTAGTCTATACGGCTATATCTGTCATGCGGGTGCGAGTAGAAGGTATAACCCCTCTCCCTTTGGTGATGTTCCCGCCAGATGTCAGTGAGTCCGTTATCTTTGAGTCCTCTCCTCCAGGTTGTTCTAACCTGAGTCTGCTTTTGTCTCTGGGGTACATCTATCTAATTCTGGGTCCAAGGTCTGGTTGAAATCGCCCCCTAGGATGATACACCCCCGTGCTACTTTGCTTAAGATTGTAAAGAAGTGACTAAGGAAGTCTCTGGTTTGCTCTCCTGGAGCATATATGTTTGCGAGTGTCACTTCTTCACCCTGGACGTCACCTACTATTATTAAGTATCTGCCACCTCTGTCTTTTTTTGTGAGGTCTATTTTCAGTAGCAATCTATTGTGTATTAGTGTTGCGACCCCTCTCTTCTTGACCGAGGCAGATGAGGCATGCCAGTTTCTATATTTGCTATCAATGTATTTTGGGGAGTTAGTCTGAGAAAAGTGTGTTTCCTGAAGGAAAATTATGTCTGGGTCTGTTCGTCTATAGTCTGACATGGCCACTCTCCGTTTTCGAGGACTATTGAATCCTTTAACATTGTGTGACAATATGATAATATCCTTATCCATTGATGTCAAGATATGGAGCTATGGATTCGGTAGCTGCCTGATTGTGATATGCTGCTGTCTGGTCTTCTTGTTGCGAACCATCTATGTTCGAGGTGTTCTGAATTTTCTTGCGCCTGGGGAGGGGAAGGTGGGTGGGACACAAAAGGAACATAGAGACAAACATATAAACAAGAACAACTTTATTAATAACATATCTTGTGGTCTGAGGGAGTCTAAGTCCCCTAGCCACAGAGAATGCCTCAAACGTATGGTCACCTGTGACGGGGATAGGTGGCCTTGCTAGTATTTCGCCACCGTCCCCCCCAGCCCATCCCTCGAGGACTTCCATGGGCCACCAGTAATAGAGTCTCCTGGTGCCCAAGTGGAGACGCCTACTGACCCCGGGGTCCCCTCCCTGTCCCGTGCCCCCCCCTAAATGCTGCTCAACTAATCACCCAACTATAATCCCTGTTAATGTGCCTAAACTGAACCAAATACCCAACTGGCGGTATTTCTCCCTTGTGGTCTTTCTCTTTTTTGTCACCTTGAGATCCACTGTCCCCCTCGCTACCTTGGGGTTCTCTCCTACTAACCTTCCGGTCTTGTTTCTACCCCCCGGCTACCCTTTAGCTAATCTCTTCATCTGCCCGCTAGCTCCGGCGTCTCCTTATGTACAGGCTGCGTCTTGCTGCTTTTTCAAAGTCTCCCGGCATTTGCAGTCGGTGCCGGTGACTATGCCGTCGCTCTTGGTGACATCAGCCCTGATGGTATAGTAGCCTCATCCAAGATGGCGGCGCCGTCACTTCCGCCGGAATGACCCAGCATCCCCTTCCGGTCGTTGCAGACTCCGCCCGATCTCTGAAGCAGAAGGATGTCATCACGCTCTCTCTTCCCGCCCTGGGACTCCGTTCTCCCGCCTCCGTCTTCCACCTCGCCTGTGGAGCCATGATGGTGACTGAGCCCATGTGCTTCCTCGCGACCATCTTGGTTCCCTGTACGCCATGGTCTCCGAACCTCCTCGGCGCCTCGGGGTGGATTTGGACAGCGGAGGTAAGTCTCAATACGACCTTTATTCTGTTTTCAGCATCGGGATGTGTATTGGATCTGCCTGGGACGTGGTACAAGTTTATAGACAGTCCTGCAGGGGAAAACTGTTAAACCGGGAAAACTCAAAATAGATCATAACTTTGATCCAACTTTCAACTTTTATTTGTGGATTGTCTGGGCCCCATGTCAGGGGATTTAGCTGCTCCTCAGCTCATGGGCTCTTCCTCTGGGTTCTTTTCTGTCGTTGCCAGCTTGATTCCGGAATAGCTTCCTCCGTAGTGGTAGCAGGTAAAGCATCAGGCAGTCCCAGTTTCTTTGGGAAGTCAGCCCCTTCCTCTATTTCCTTCATGCTGAAGGTCTTCCCATTTTTAATGACTAGAAGACCGAAAGGGAAGGTCCACCTGTAACTGATGGCCCTCTCAGTACTCCCGTTATTGGCTGCAGCTTGCGCCTTCGTGTCAGTGTAATGGGAGAGAGATCTTGGAAGATCTGTAATTGTTGGCCCTCGTATTCTCAGATTCCTTTTGCTCGTGTGGCTTGGAATAGCGCTTCACGAGTGCGGTAATGGTGTAACCGTAGGATCACATCTCTAGGCCGGTCAGTGTCCAGGGGTCCATCACTAGTTCTGCGGGGTTTTTTCCTGGCAGTAACTCCCCCAATCCAACGGGTAAGAAATGTCTCAACCTCAGTCACCGTTTCAGATAGGCCTCTCACTCGCACGTTGTTGCGCCGCCCGCGGTTTTCCGCGTCCTCCGGTCTCTCTGCGAGTTCAGCTACTTGAGCCTGCAGTTTATTTTGTTTCTTGGCCAATTTTTTGAACGGTTCTAATCGAGGCGTCCACCTTTTCTTCCACCTGGCCGGTGCGTTCCCCTATGCTCTGGACCTCTTTCCTTAGCCCTTGTATGTCGGCCTGGAGGAGGGACTTTACATCTTTGTACAGTTTATTAAAGTCACATCTGCGTACCGGTAGCTGCTCGGGCCCGTCGATGGTATCCTCATCTCGCCCCTTCTCCGTGTCCGAGTCCCGGCTCGAACTGCGCGCCGTTTCTGGCTCAGCCCGTTGCGCCCGGGTTCTAGCGAAATAAGTTTTTAGGTCCTCGTTATTTTTCTTCTTGGAGTTCGCCGGGGCCATCCTTATAACTTTATATATCGGTAGGTTGTATTTGTGGGGTATTATGTGGGGCTTTACTAGGGGATTTTGCTTTAAATATGCTGCGGGGGCACGGAGCTCTCAGGTTAGGCGGCCATTTAGTCCGTGGTCGCGCATGCGCCTCCCACATTCATCATTGTTTAAACACTTGGCCCTTATAGTGCAGGTTAGCAAATTTGGTGTCTTGGGACATAGGCCAGTTAACCTGCAGGCCAAGTGTAATACCTGAAAACATAATGGGAGCATGTCAACAGGACTCAATATATTACATCTAACTGTGTGAGTCATGTCCTCTGAATGTTCATTATACCGTCCGGGATTCATTACTTTAACTTCAAAAATGTTGGAACTTGCCTCAGGGAAGCATTACTCGGGGGGGCTTCCCTCCTATCTTTTACTTCTAAAATGTTCATATATTTTTTTGTGGTGATTTTAATAATATCTCTAGACGGAAAGATCGAAGTAAAGTCTGTGATAGTCTAAATTGATAGCAATTTTCTAAATCACCTGTGCAGATTAAATATAATGCTGAAGCATCTGGGTTTACTTAGTATAAGGGCCAAAGTAAGAGCAGAATTGACCGTGTATATAATAAAAATATATATATGGTATCTTCTGGTATTAATTTAATTCCTGTTGTATTTTCAGACCATTTAATGTTATCATTCATCCTGCATATTAATGATACCTTGAGGGGTGGGTAAAGGCAGTTTGAAATTGAACATCTATACTTTTGAACATAGTGAGACACAAGACCTATTTAGAATATTTTATGAGGACCAGAAGGCATTACAAGGACTTTATGAAGATTTGGAGGATTGGTGGGAGGGGACAAAACAGAATATAGTCTCGTTTGTAAGGAAACTAGCAAACAGAAAAAGTCAAAATAAATATAAAAAATATCAACTCTTAAGAGAGAAATGATGCCAGCTTTATTCGCAGTTGAATGAGGGTAAATTAATAGATCAGGGAGATATAAAGGTTGTTAAAGATAAAATGAAACTACTTCAACATGATAGGTATGTATCACTAATAAAGGAGCGAGATTTTGGCTCACAGAAATCTTATATTTCACCAGATCCCTTTCTCAGCTGTAAAGGAGCGGTGGGAATGAAACTAATCTATGGGCTTTATGACTCTGGTGGTAATTATAGAACCAAGAGTAAGGATATTTTGGATATAATCAGTAATTTATATGCAGATTTATTGAAGGGCAGCTATAGGGAGAAAAAGGAAATTGATAGTTATATTAATACATGATTATTCCTAAATTAACCAAAGTAGAAGAAACAAACCTGACAATGGAAGTACTAGATGGTGAGATCAGGGATGTAATAAATGGGTTAAAGAAGAATAAAACCCCAGGGACAGACAGCAGAATTTTTTTAGTTGTTTAGTGATTTGTTAGTTCCTGATTTGACTAAAGTCTTTAACATAATGTTGCAGGAAGGTAAGATGTCCGGGTCCATGTGCAAGTCTCTTCTGATTCTGTTACATAAAAAGAATGATCCAGCGGATATAAAGAACTGGAGACCAATTTCTTTATTGAACACAGATAGGAAAATCTTAGCCAGAATTGTGTTTAATAGATTGAGAGAAGTATCTGGGAAACTAATCTGACAGGCTCAGTATTGTGGCATTAAAGGGCGCAATATCACAAACGCTATTATAAATGTAAGAGAGATATTTGAGGTTTGTAAAGCTCATAAATTAGAGAAATATGTTTTATGCTTGGATCAAACTAAGGCATTTGACAGAGTAAACCACATGTATCTCTGGGAAGTCTTATCCGGGTATGGTATTCCCGATGTATTCATAGGATGGATATCCTTGTTATATAAAGATGCAGTGGGATGTCCACAATTAAATGGCTGGAGAGGGAAAGAATTTAGCGTTGAGTCAGGGGTACATCAAGGATGTCTTTTGAGTCCTCTTCTGTATGTTTACGCAGTAGATCCATTTTTGAGGAAATTGGAATCAAATAATCTTATTGATGGGATTGAAATAGCAAAAAAATCGGATCCTGAAATGTATTGCGTACGCAGACGATATTTCCGTTGTCGTGTCGGGAAAAGAAGCCGCGGAAGAGACCTTTAAAAATATTAGGGAATTTTCAAGTGCTTCCAATTCTAAAGTTAACGTAGAAAAGAGTCGCAATTCTGGCTAAGCCAGAAATTATTCCAATAAGTGAAGGGCCAATAAAAATTCTGGGCGTGAAGTTTGGGAAGGAGCAGACATGTTAAATTGGAAAGAGAAGATAGAAATAGATGAGGAGAAAATTAAGAAATGGAAGAATTGAAAACCCAGTAGGGAAGCGAATAGGATGCCCCTCCACCTTGGGAAAGTGGAGGGAGCGCAAGGTACTCCTCTTTCAGAAAAGAAAAAATGACCAATAAAACATCCCTAAAACTTGTGTCTCTAAACGTTAAGGGGCTGAACTCTGTAGTAAAGAGAAAATTAGATCCTGCAAGAGCTTAAGAAAACGAATGGAGACATCTTATTTCTACAAGAGACCCATTTCAACTCCTCATCCCCTAAAAATACGTTTGCAAGAATTTTCCCACAAGCACACTACGCCTCATACTCAGTAAAAAAAAGAGGAGTAGCAATACTCTTCAAACACAATATCCCATTTATTTTAGACAAAGAAGTTGCGGACCCAGAAGGCAGATATCTAATTCTGTACGGTTCTCTTTCAGGGGTTAAAATAATTTTGATTAACGTCTACGCACCAAATGAGGGCCAGTCAAAATTTCTCAGGGATTTATGTGAAAGCCTACCTGCTCAGACTAATACTGCCTTACTTTTGGTAGGAGATATGAACATGGTAGCAGCTCCAGAACAGGATAGAGCAAGTGTAACAGGAACCCCACACCCGCGCTCTACAGGAATTTAGAAATATATTAAAAGAATTCTCACTTACTGACATCTGGAGGGCGCAACACCAGGGCCAGCGAGATTACACATTCTATTCACCCCCACACCAGACCTACTCGAGGATTGACTATTTCCTAGGTACAAAAGACATTCTACAAGCATCCTCCCAGTCAGATATAGGAACAATATCATGGTCAGACCATGCTCCTGTCTCACTGGTACTCTCTCTCCCCTTCTGCAAAGCCACCCAGTATAACTGGAAACTAAACGATTCATTATTAAACCAAGCAGATGTAGTAAATGATATTAAACAAAAACTCAGAGATTACTTCCCGCTGAATAAGGGCTCAGTAGAGTCATCAGCTATGCTATGGGAAGCCCATAAGGCCACAATAAGAGGTGCTATTATCTCCATAGCATCATATAAGAAAAAAGCTAAACAAAAACTATACAATGAATTGGCTGAGAAAGTACAGCTCCTGGAACAAAAGCATAAAAATAATCCCTCAAAAAAATTATTCAAATTATTAGGCAAAACTAGATCTGAATTTAAACAGCTCCAATTAGATGAAGTGGAGTGAGCGTTAAGGTGGACTAAACAAAAGTACTACGATAAGGGAAACCAAGCAGATCGACTACTAGCATCCAAACTTAGAGGTCTAAGAACCAAATCACAAATTGCAGCTATCCGAACTAAAACTGGAGATAAAACATTTGATGAGAAGCAGATAGCAAAAGAGTTTTCGGATTTCTACTGTAAATTGTATAACCTAAATTTTCCGAAGAATCAAGCATCAGCTTTAGAAGCTATCTCCAGATATCTAGAAAATTGTAAGCTCCCTGAACTGTCAGAAGGGAAGGCTCTAGAGTTAAATAAAGATATAACCCAAGAAGAACTGTTAGATGCTATCGCCCAACTGAAAGCTAGCAAAACGCCGGGCCCAGGTGGCTTTTCAAATCAGTATTATAAAAAATTTAAGATGATATTTACCCCATATTTGCTCGATGTATTTAACTCGTTTCTAGGAGGAGAGGCCATCCCAGCATCAATGTCCAAAGCAAACCTAGCAATCATCCATAAAGACGGGAGAGACCCTCTACAATGTGGTAACTATCGCCCCGTAGCCCTCCTTAATTCGGACCTAAAACGTTTTAGTAAAATTCTAGCAAATAGACTCACCCCAATCCTACCCAGTTTAATACATATAGATCAGGTAGGGTTTGTCTCAGGAAGACAGGCCTCTGATAATACTAGGAAAATCATTAATATTATCGACCATGTACATCTCTCAAACACGAAAGCTATCTTATTGATGCTGAATGGATGGATGGATGGATGGATGCCGAAAAAGCATTTGACAGGATAAGGTGGGACTTTTTAGACCAAACATTCATTAAATTTGGGTTTAAGGGCCAGTTTTTGGAGGGGGTCAGAGCCCTCTACAAAACACCCACGGCAGTCGTGAAACTCCCAGGCGGACACTCAGCCCCTATACAAATTAAAAATGGTACTCGTCAGGGATGCCCCTTATCTCCACTCCTGTTTGCCCTCTCCATAGAACCCTTGGCAGCTACAATTAGAGACGAAAAAAACATTAAAAGAATAAAAATAGGAGAGACGAACTACAAAATACCACTCTTTGCCGATATTATTCTAACCCTGGCCAACCCCTTGACCTCCCTCCCAAACCTGCAATACCAATTAGATCAATTTGGCAAAATTTCGGATTACAAAATCAATACGGATAAGTCAGAGGCACTAAATCTCTCACTGACAAACCCCGAAGTAAAATTACTACAAATAAATTTTAACTACAAATGGAGCTCGACAAAGGTTAAATATCTGGGAATACAGATATCAAGCTCCTATAAAACCCTATACCAGTATAATTACCCCCCTCTATTTGAAAAGATTAAAAAAGACCTCCAGAGCTGGAACGAATATCAGATATCTTGGCTGGGAAGAATAGCCACAGTTAAAATTAATATTTTTGCCAAGACTTCTATATGACTTCCAGACTCTACCAATAGACATCCCACTAAATGAGCTCAAAAACATCCAAAACAGGATCTTCCAATTTATTTGGAAAAATAAAAGACCAAGGGTCGCTAGATCAATTTTGCTAGCACCAAAGGGAAGCGGAGGTCTGGGAGCCCCGGATATCATTAAATACTATTTGGCGGCCCAACTAAAGCAAGTTATAATGTGGAACAATGACCCAACCATGTGCTGCTGGCTTGGGATTGAGTCTGCCTATGCCAGTCCTCTTTCTCTCCCGGCCACGCTTTGGTCCGAGAGGGGAAGAGAGACCTTCGCAGAAAAACTAAAACTGGGAGCAATGAGATGTACATGGAAGATATGGACTAGAAACAAGGGGAAATATGAGCTAGCATCTTCTCCCTCATTATTGACCCCTATACTCAATAATCCAGAGTTCCCCCCAGGCTGCATTCCGAAGGCACTTGAGAAATGCAAAGAGCTAAGGATGGTAATAGCCGATGACTTTGTAGCTGAAGGCAAGATTCTCCCATTTCACGAACTACAGAAGAAATACCAAATTTCTAACCTCCCAATTTTCAGCTTCTTACAAATTCGCTATTACTTATAAACAATTACAAAAGATTCAGCGTTTTTGCCCCTAACAAGATTTGAGAAAATATGCAGAAGAGGCTACTACTGCAAAGGTTTGATTTCGGAGGTTTACCTGGGACTGGCGATTAAAGCTACACAGTCCAACCACAGCTATATGCTAAAATGGGCAGCAGATTTAAACCTAGAAATAGATAGGGATGACTGGGAGGATATTTGGGAAGCAGCTTCTAAAACATCAATTTGTACCACAATAAAAGAAAACGTATATAAAATTCTATTCCATTGGTACCTAACTCCGAGTAGGCTGAGCCACATTTTCCCCGGATCCTCAGATTTGTGCTGGAGAGGATGCGGGCAAAGAGGAGATATGGCTCATATCTGGTGGAACTGCCCAAAAATTCAGGGGTTCTGGATCATGATACAAAGCATGATACGGGAACTTCTGGGGGTGGAGGTCGAGGTGGAACCACTGACCCTGATCCTAGCCAAACCCATGGAGGGTTTACAGCCGCAGATGGGTAAGATGATTAACCATGTCCTTACAGCAGCCCGCTGCTCGATAGCGGCGGCTTGGAAGAAGGTCAACGCCCCCTCCAGACAGACAGTACTGAGGAGAATCAGAGAAATTAAGGTAATGGAGCTACTTTCGGCGCAACTTAGCCAAAAAGTGGATAAATTCCTTAAGATCTGGGAAATTTGGCCAGAAGACTGATACCCCCATGAAGCGAACCTAAATAACGCGGGTGTGTCAGCTGCAACACCCTCCCCCACCCTCCCCCTCCCCCCCATCCCTCGCTCTCTTCTCCCCCCCCTTTTTTCTCTTCTTACTCTATCCTTTAGTCTCTTTTCTTTAAAGGGAAACACAAAGAAGCGGCCGCTTCTCTAATAAGATGTTAAAAGGATGCAATACTGCTACCAGAAGAAATTGAAAGCACAAGTAAAGAAGACAAAGACCCAATGGTTAATGATACGTTGCAAATATTTAATGTCTCCTTTGCTTTGTTGTTCCTGTATCCATATGGCTGTATTCCTTGTAATGTAACATGTACTGTTTTATGTGTTGTTACCTGAAAACAATAAAAAAAATTGAAACAAAAAAAAGAAATGGAAGAATTGGAAGCTGTGTTTAGGGGAAAGACCGGCAATAATTAAAACTTTCTTAGTACCAATTTTTGTTTGAATCAGTTATATTTTTTCCAATACCAAAAAATCCGAATACAAGAATTTTTAGTCTGTTCTTCCAGATGTTATGGGGAAATCGACTACATTTGAACAAAAGAAATACAGCGTACTTGGATCCGAAGAAAGGAGGCGTAAAAATGTTAAACCCGGTGGTGTTTTCAAATGTTAGTTTTCTGAAATATAATTTTGCCCATGTTATGCAGAAAAATGACCTGGTCTGGCCAATGTGCTTTTGGAAATGGGTTAGTCCTTATGTATTGGCGTGGGGGTGTGGTGAAGAAGTCAAAACTATGAGAGTGAAATTTGGCTATACCCCGGAGTATGTGGCACAAAGAGTCAGACTTTTTTTTTTTTTTCATTGTTTTTTAATTGATTTCTTACATTGCTGTAAACATGACAGATTTCAACACATCTTTACAATTTTCCATGTTTAAATTATACTTAAAAGAAAAATATATATATAAGTAAAAAAGGTATAAATCAGATGCTCAAACTTAACTCAAAAATACACCATTTTTAAATTAAATAATTCACTCACAGAATGTACAAAACATAACCTTAGTCAGACACATATTACAGTCGTTAGGTTCGGATATACTGTTCTCCTGTCTTGATACCCGATTAGAACAAACAAAGCTGGGGCGCTCCCTAAAAGCTGTAACGTGCATATGGGTATAACACGATAAAAGACCTTGATACCCGTTTAACCTGGTTCTTTTCTTTCTCTGTTTACCTCATCTTTGACCTTGTACAATTTGCCACAAGAGACTCCAGGATGTGAGCGAATGCCTGATATATTTGGTCTTTTTCACTCTGTGGTAGGGAGTCAATAAAGGGTTCCCATTATGTAAAGAAATTCTCAGCTTTTTGTTCCTTATTGGTCTCCGTTTCCATTTTATCTAAGGTCATTAGCTGAGTGAGATATGTTTTAACCGTTTCCAAGTTTGGAGGGCCATACTTCACCCATTGCACCAGTATAGACTTTCTAGCTGCCAGGAGTATAATTTCAGCAATCCTTGGGATTCCTGAGTTCCCATTAACTTCTTTCCACCCCTCCATGTTCCCAAATAAAGCCGGGAGAGGTTCCTTCACAGTTACCACTTTTGTCATGTCATGTATATATATTAGAATCTGATCCCAAAAATCAGATATACATGGGCATTCCCGTAGGCAGGGCTTTAGATCCGCTTTAATAAGCAGACATTTTGGGCATTTATTTTGATCCTTTTCTATCTGTTTATATTGGATATCAAACCCATAATATGCTCTATGTAGTAATTTAAATTGCAATTCCCTCCATGTCTCTGATATAATTATTTTCCTGGTTCTACCCAATCCTTCCAGCAAAGAGTCAATCTCTGTTATTTCTGGGAAGTCCTGGTTCCACTTGGCTGCCACTTTTTGTGATTGCTTGCCATGGTCTTTATCTCGGATCCAATCATATAATTCAGAGATCGAATATGTAACATTATTTTCAGTCCTAAAGTAGCTATCAAACATGTTGTTTTCTAATATCTCTTTCTGATAGTTCTTTAGGCTCTTACAGTAATGTAGGATCTTCATGTCAGGGAAGTAGTGAGATTGTGGGAACTCCTTCTTAACGCTGAGCTCTTCAAATGACAAAGCGTTACCGTTCTGTATCTACCAGCTGCCCTATATTTTTTATTCCCTTGGTTTCCCACGTCTTAAACATATTTTGAGATCGACCTGGTTCAAATTTCATGTTACCTTGTATAGGCAGAAATTTGGATATTTTGCAGGACATTTCACGCTTTTTTCTCATTGTCTTCCACGTGTCCCTAAGGTACATAGCTAATGGTTCCATTCCTATGTTGAATAGCAATGGCGACAAGGGACACCCTTGCCTTGTTCCTCTGTATAAATTGAATTCCTGGGAGAGTATTCCCACTGCCATGATCCGTGCCTTTGGACCCTCATACGTAGTTCTAATCATGTTAAGAAACATGCCCGATATTCCCATTCTCTGACGTATATCAAATAAAAATTCCCATCTAACATTATCAAAGGCTTTTTCTGCGCCTACCGAAATAATTACATTATTCCTATTATCTTGTGGATTTGATTTGGTCCATTAAAGGGCACCTAATAATTTTCTTATGTTCTTCACTGAAGATCTACCCTTTACAAACCCTGTCTGATATTTATGGATCAGACCTGGTAATACTGCGGCCAGCCTCTCTGCCAGAATTTTTGAGATTTTTATATCCTGATTTAATAAGAATATGGGTCGATATGAACCTGGCACAAAGGGTCTTTACCTTCTTTATGTAAAATTCTGATGAATGCTGTTTTCCCCGTCTCCAAATATTCCCCTCTGTCTATCTCTGAAGGCGTTGTGCAGGGGTAGTCCTACCTCTGGCCCCAAGATCTTATAGAATTTGGCCGTAAAGCTGTCAGGCCCTGGTGCCTTCCCATTTTTAAGTCTCTTTATGACAGCCTCTATTTCTTCCCTGGTAATTGGAGAATTACATTCTTGTTGATTTTCATTTATTATTTTTGGGAACTTTAATCCCTGTAAAAACTTGTCTTGAGCTACATCATCCTGCTCTCTGGTAGTATTCAGCTTTTGATAAAAGTCCCAAAACACTGCACATATTTCTTCAAGAACTGATGTTAGTTCACCTGAAGCTTTGCGCATCCTAAGTGTGTTTTGGCTGTGTAGCTCGTCTAACTAGATTGCCTAATAATTTACCTGCCTTGTTACCATACTTTATAAAGGTTAACAAAACACAAAACCCCAGTAAGCTCTTTTTGGAAACCCCTGAGCCCCCACAAAATATATGTATATGTGTCAAAAAGGAGTGCTATTGAGCGTGGCATATGTATACAACAGACGACAGAGAAGCCCAATGCTACATCCAACATGAAAAAAAAGTCCCCACTTCCCAAGTTAGTAGGTCCTTTCATTCTACTGGATATAGATCCAATGTGTCTTTCTCCCTCCTAATAGAGGTAAATGAGAATTGTAATCCTAATAGAGGTATATTAGTATTTTATCTGGTAGTGTTAGGACTTGCGAACTGGGACTGCCTTGTTGTGGCTCACAGGCTTACCATACATATAAAGGTTAAGATCTCTAAATTGGAGCTTTTTTTGTTCCTTTCTGTGTAGCCATATTTCGGATACATTCTTTGCTTCCGTGTATTTGTCCCTGTTTTCTGGGTGGGATTCTCTTTGAAGTGACTGAACGCCCTGTTCAGTTCATTGCTAGATTTAATGTATTCTGCTTCTGTTTCTTTCCTGCGTTTGTTCATGTGTGTTAGAATCTTGCCTCTCATTACCGCTTTAGCGGTTTACCAATACATTTTCCCCTTATTTTGGTGTGTAGCGTTTGTTTCCTAGAAATAGTAGCAGCTATTGAGGAGGAAAGCTTTAAACTCCTCATTATTATGAAGATAAGATGGAAATCTCCAGATTCTATTTTTCTGTTCCCTAAATGTATCTCTAACCATACTGGTGCCTGGTCTGATATGATTATTTCTTCAATCGCCACTGCGGACACCTTGTCCATCATATGGTCGCGTGTTAGAATATAGTCTATTCTTGAGAAAGAGTTATGCGGGTGAGAGAAAAAGGTATATTCTCTCTCCGTGGCGTTAAATAGCCTCCAGCAGGCTAACAAACCCAATGTTTCTTGTAACAGACCTATGCAGGTCTTGATTTTCCTTTTCTCTGATTAAGATAAATCTCATCTAAAAATGGATCACTGACAGCATTAAAATCACCGCCCACAATTAGGTTACCT
Source organism: Ascaphus truei (assembly GCF_040206685.1). NCBI lineage: Eukaryota > Metazoa > Chordata > Amphibia > Anura > Ascaphidae > Ascaphus > Ascaphus truei. Next base: position 34,055,151 of record NC_134495.1, read on the forward strand.
CTTTCTTTCAACAATTTATCAGTTACACTCTGGAAGAAAGGTTGGATCTGCTCATTCGGGCCATAAATATTATATATATATATCCATGTTGTTGACCTTGAGAACACACTGTACCTCCCTTCCCTCTGTGTCACTCCCAGTTGATATAAGCTCATATGGTAGTGTTTTGCTTATCAGAATCACTACCCCCCTTTCGTTCCCACAGCTGGGGAGAATATACATTCACCTACCCGGTTAGTCTGGCGTTTCTTACTCTCCTCCCTGTTTAGATGTGTTTCCTGGATAAGTGCTACATCCGCTTTTAAGCGCTTAGATGCTTTAATATTTTGTTCCATTTAATTGGGGAGTTAATACCCTTAACATTCCATGAAACCAGTCTCGTCATTGGTTGGCTGTTAAACTGATATTGTCTAGCACGCCTTTGTGATTTGGATCAGAACAATCGTCTGCAGAGTATCTGTCCCCGTCCAGATTATTTTCCATATATATATATATATATATATATATATATATATATATATATATATATATATATATATATAGTGCATGCACTGAGAAAAGATCACGCTGACACACGTTCAGTATGATAATGTCTGACTTTATTACTACACAGCCTGCGTTCATATACAGGGGCTGTAGGGGAGGGGGTTTGTACTGTATGCAAAAGAGCTAGACAGCTCAGTGATTCTTTGTTAGGTCTCATCCTTGTATGGTCTTGTTGTTATGATTTATGGTCTTGTTTTTGTAGTTTTTGAACATATCGGCCTTGGAATGGAATTCCTAAGTGGGAGCCATCTTCCATACTTGAAGGGAGGGGTAGCTGTGGTAGCCATTTTGAGTAAGGAATCATAGCAAGGTACACATTACAAAGGAAGAAGAAATAGGCATTTTATCCAATCCATCACAGTCCCCCCTTGAAATGTCTATTTCTGAGTCTGTCCCTAGATGTGTACTAACTCATCTGTCCAGATGTGCCTGGGAACTCTTTTGTGCTGTACGTTAGACGAGTCATGGCTTGTCCATGACCCCCCTTGCCACAGACTTTGCACATAAGGAAGTCAGATGCTGTCCCTATGGATTTATACTATTGTACTTAACTGGGAGAGACTGTAACGGAGTAAATGGACCATCTTCCGAGAGTGGAGTATTATTATCTGACTGCAGAAAAAAGGTAGGAGTGCTATTGTCAACAGCTTTGGTCATGAACTTTTTAAAACATGGGAGAACACAGCAGACAATAATCACAAACAAAACAAAAATAATAACTATTGCGATGCCTATTTGGGCAAGAATCTTTTGCCATCCCGTCTTTCCTTGCTAGACTATTTTGTGGTCGGTATTCCCAATCTGTTCCCGTGTTCCATCCTACTGCTCCCCAGTAATCACATTCCTTTCCCCAGTAGGAATCCGTTACGCATATATAAGTAGACCTGAAAACGACATTGCTGTATCGATTATATTGCCAATGTGTTTATTTATTTATTTATTTATAAAATATTTTACCAGGAAGTAATACATTGAGAGTTACCTCTCGTTTTCAAGTATGTCCTGGGCACAGAGTAAAACAAATAATACATGGTTACAAATACAGTTACATAAATGAACAAGGTATACATTTATATACAAGACATTGCATGCACAGTTAAAGAAAATATATATTATGATCTTATGAAACAGTTACAGACCAGATTAAAGTGTGAGACAGCCTTAGATTTGAAAGAACTTAAGCTGGTGGTGGATATGAGAGTCTCTGGTAGGTTGTTCCAGTTTTGGGGTGCACGGAAGGAGAAGGAGGAACGTCCGGATACTTTGTTGAGTCTTGGGACCATGAATAGTCTTTTGGAGTCTGATCTCAGGTGATAGGTACTGCATGTGGTAGGGGTGAGGAGCTTGTTCAGGTAGCTGGGTAGCTTGCCCAGAAAGTATTTGAGGGTGAGACAGGAAAGGTGAACTTTGCGCCTAGACTCTAGTGATGACCAATCTAGTTCTTTGAGCATTTCGCAGTGATGTGTGTTGTAGTTGCATTGGAGAACAAAACGACAAATTGAATTGTAGAGGGTGTCAAGTTTGCTAAGGTGGGTTTGAGGAGCCGAGCCATATACTATGTCTCCATAGTCAATAATTGGCATTAGCATCTGCTGTGCAATACGCTTTCTGACCAGGAGACTTAGGGAGGATTTGTTCCTGTAAAGTACCCCTAGTTTGGCATAGGTCTTGGTTGTCAGGGTATCAATGTGCATCCCGAATGTTAAGTGGGAGTCAAACCATAAGCCCAGGTATTTAAAACTAGTGACAGGTGTTAGGGTGGTTTTAGCGTTGGTTCTAATCAGGAGCTCAGTCACTGGAAGCTTTACAAATTTAGTCTTGGTCCCAAATACCATTGTTACAGTCTTGTCAGTGTTTAAAAACAGTTTGTTTTGGGAAATCCAGTTTTCGAGTCTCAAAAAGTCAGACTGAAGTATGTGTTGAAGGTCAGAGAGGCTATGGCTGTGTGCATACAGGATTGTGTCATCTGCATACATGTGTATTGAGGCTTCCTTACAAGCTGTGGGAAGATCATTAATGAACACTGAGAAGAGTAGGGGCCCCAGAACAGAGCCTTGCGGGACACCACAGGTGATATCCAGGGGGTTGGAGTTAGAGCCTGAGATGGACACATGTTGGGATCTTCCTGATAGGTAGGACTGAAACCAGTTTAAAGCATGTTTCCCTATTCCAGAGCTCTGGAGTTTGTTAAGCAGGATAGCATGATCAACTGTGTCAAAAGCCTTTGCAAAATCTAGGAATACTGCACCAGTGAGTTGTCCCCGTTCCATTCCACACTGGATTTCATTGCAAACTTTTAGCAGGGTAGTTACGGTGGAGTGTTTGGGACGAAACCCAGACTGGAATTGGCTAGGGAAATTTGTCTTGGTGTAGAACTCGCTTAATTGGGAGTGGACACATTTTTCCATAACTTTGGATAGAATTGGGAGAAGTGAGATTGGCCTGTAGTTTGAGACAGTGTTTTTGTCCCCACTTTTGAAGATTGGGACAACTCTGGCAGTTTTCCAGGTCTTAGGGATATGGCCTGCAGACAGGATAGAGTTGACTATGGACGCAATTGGTTTGGCAATGGCTGGGGCACCAAGTCGTAGGAACCTAGATTGTAGTAAGTCGGGTCCACATTGGCTGCTTAGTTTTAGTTTGAGGAGCGCTTGTGTAATCTCCTCTTCAGATACTGGGCTAAATTGAAAATTGTGGGCAGTGTTGGGAGGGGGTGGGACTATAGGGGTACTCCCAGGATGAGATTCAGGTTTGGGGTTTGTGCTGCGTTTCGCTAATAGGTTAGTGGCACACCCCACAAAGTAATCATTGAATGCATTTGCAATGTCAGTGGGGTTTGTCAGAGTAATATCCCCCTTAGTGATATTACTTGGTTGTTGATGGTTAGGAGGCTGGAATATATTGTTGATAACCTTCCAGAAATTAGCTGGGTTTGATGTATTCTGGAGGAGATTGTCAGAGTAATATTGTGCTTTTGCATGCCTTGTTTGCCTTGTGCACACGTTCCGCAGGCATCTGTAGTGATTGAGATCCTTGGTAGTGCCAGTTACTTTGTAGCTTTTCCACAAGGCATCCCTGAACTGGTAGAGTGCTATAAGGTCAGGTGTAACCCATGGAAGGTGGGCCCCCCGTACCCTTATTTTGCGTAGTGGAGCATGGGTATCGCAGAGTTTTAAGAACTCGGATTGGAAATAGTCGAGCGCAGAATCAGGGTCGGGAATTAAATCGATTCTGTGCCATGGGCAGTTGGTAAGGTCATCCAGAAACTGTTGTGGGTTAAAGTTTTTAAATGTTCTAGTGAGGAGAACTTTGGGGCTTGAATGGGGCGGTTTAATTTTCCTTACACAGTACACTATTGCATGGTCACTGAAAATGTCAGGAAGGATGCCAGAGGATTGGATTCTGCTGGGGTTTGAGGAGAGAATCCAGTCTAGCAAGGAATGGTTATGCGACTTCAGGTTTATTCGTGTGGGTTGGGAAATGAGTTGCGATAGGTTAAGTGACTTGAGTTGTATCTGGATTTTGTGGTTTTTAGGGTCAAGCCAATTGAAGTTGAAATCCCCAAGAACTAGCAGCTCACTCTTCTCATTCAGAGAGGAAATGGAGGCAAGAAATTGGGTGATATCAGTCAAGGATTGTAGAAGGGCTTTAGGGGGGCGGTAGATGCCAGCAAGCAAGATGGGCTTAGAAAAGGGGAGGCAGATTTTGCCAACTAGAGTTTCAAAAGAGGGTGGACTTGGTGGGCAATGTAGCAGTGTAAATTGTAAGGTGTCTGCAATATAAAATAACACCCCTCCTCCTCTCTTTGACCTATCTCTCCTAAAAATGGAGTATCCCTGAATGGCGATATTTGCATCAGGGGTTTTAGAGGATAGCCATGTTTCTGTAAGAACGATGGCTTTGGGTTTATGCATAAGGCACCATGCCCTTAGTTCGTCTAGTTTGGGCAGCAGGCTCCGGATGTTTATATGGGCGACAGATAGCCCTTTTTGGAATTTAAAGGTGGAATTCTCAGGGGCATGGGACAGAGCTGAAATGGGAGGACCTGGGTTAGTTTCAATATCACCTGCTAGAGAGAGTAATAGTATGAGAAGAAATTTGGGTAGTTGTTTACAAGTTGTAAATTTGTGGTGTTTTCCATTAGAGTGAGCAGTGGTTGGTGTGCTGGTTTTTAGAGTTCTCCACCAACATTCAGTAGATAGTGCAAGGCTTTTGAGTAGTCCAGGGTGTATGGTGATGTTGGGTGCGGGCCAGGATGGAGGGGCAGCGGACTATATTACAATAATCAAAGGAGAAGGTAGCTACATGAGTATTGGATGAATTATACCAAACCGTGACTATACCTTCATGTTGGGTGATAGCAATCTTTTGTGCCCCCCCCCCCTAGACCCAACAAGCAAAAGATATATAGCATCATTTTCCTTCTGAGGTGTCCTCGTTGGGAGCTGGAACCTTCTTGCCAGCTAGTTTGACTGATGTGGCTGTGGTCAACAGAACTTGGAAAGGACCATCATATCTGGGCTCTAGGGAGTATTTCCTTACAAATTTCTTCACGAGCACTCAGTCTCCGGGCACGAGTCTATGAGTCCCGGTATCTAGATCTGGATCTGGAATAGAAGAAAACACTCAACCATACATATTGGTTAGTTCTTGCGCTAGGGCAGTTACATATTTGGTCAAAACATCAGACTGCATCTGTAACTGCTGTGGGTAGTAACAACCAAATTTGGGGGCAGTACCAAACAGTATCTCAAATGGGGATAGAGCATATTCCCCTCGTGGGGTATATCGAATACTGAACAAAGCAATGGGTAGACTATCTGGCCAGGGCATATTTGTTTCCTGGGCCATTTTCAACATTCTAGTTTTCAGTGTGCCATTCATTCTTTCTACCTTTCCGCTACTCTGGGGATGGTATGGGGTGTGGAAAGCAAGGGTGGTCCCTAGCGCGGACCAAATTTCTTTAGCTAACGTAGCAGTGAAAGCGGGGCCTTGGTCGCTTTCTATTACTTCAGGTACCCCATATCTACAAACCACCTCTGTCAGGAGTCTTTTTGCTGTTGTTTTCGCAGTGAGATTGGTGACAGGATAAGCTTCTGGCCATCCTGAAAACATCTACAATTACTAACGCATATTCAAAACGGCCCGACTTTGGCATCTGAATATGGTCAATCTGAATATGCTGGAAAGGGTATAAGGGCCTTGCAAGGTGTTTCTGCGGTGGTTTTTCCACACGTCCTGGGTTACACTTTGCACAAATTGTACATGATTTGCAGAAATTACTAGTCATTGGGGTAATTCCAGGCGCCACATAGTATTTGTCGATCAGTGCATTCATAAGAGTCTTTGAGAGATATGCTGCTCCATGTGCCCATTGTACCACAGCAGGATACAGTGCCCGTGGCAGACAAAGTTTCTTTTTGTACTCATAAATTCCTTCTTGGGGCGATGCACCTCTTTTCTTCCAGCTTTCCTTTTCTTCCTTTGTTGCAGATTCTTGCAACTTCTTCAGATATTCTCGGTTCACTGGGAGGTTCTGCATTAACGGAACCATCCTTGTCGTGTCCACTCGATCTTCCACTTCTCGTATCCCGCTGGCAGCTTGTTTTGCCGCAGCATCCGCCAGATGGTTTCCTCTGGCTTCTTCTGTGTTCAGTTTCCCATGGGCTTTACCTTCAGGATGGCCACATGGCTTGGAAGGAGTAGGGCGTCCATCAGAGCTTGTATGGCTGAGCTGTGTTTCACTGGTGTTCCTGCTGCTGTCAGAAATCCCCTGGTTTGCCAAATGACGCCAAAATCGTGTGCTACTCCAAAGGCATATCTAGAGTCAGTGTAGATATTCGCCGTTTGTCCTTTTGCCAGTTTACACGCTGCAGTGAGGGCTTGTAGTTCGGCTTCTTGTGCAGATGCTGTCGACGGTAGTGTGCTTGCCAGTAGGACCACAGAGTCTGTGGTGACCGCATAACCCGTATGGTAGGTGCCTTGTTGGTCAGCATATCGAGAACCATCCACAAACAGGATTAGATCTGGGTTCTGTATCAGCGTTTCACTCACTGTGGGCAGATGAGCAGTTTCTAGCTTCATGAGTTCGAAGCAATCATGGGGTAGGTCGACTCCAACTGTGTTTTGTTCTTGTTCATGTCCCTGCACATCTCCCCCCTCGGGAAGTGGAAGAAGAGTGGAGGGGTTAAGCACTTGGCACCGGAGAAGTGTGACATTGTCTGGAATAAGAAGCGAGCATTGCAACCTGAGGTGTCTGGCAGCGGACAGATGTTTTGGCTGTGTCTGATTAAGAATAGCAGCAATGTCATGTGGTGCTAGGAGAATGAGGTCATGCCCTAGAACAATGTCCGAAGTTTAATCCAGCAGTGCTTGAGCAGCAGAGACAGCACGAAGACAGGACGGTCCACCACGAGCCACAGCGTCGAGACGGCTGGAGTAATAACCAATAGGTCGACATCGGCCAGCGTGTGGCTGTGTTAACACTCCAGTTGCATGTCCATTTCGTTCTGATACGAAAAGCTTGAAGGGTAAATCATAGTCTGGGAGGCCCAAGGCAGGGGCAGAGGATATTACCTGTTTGAGATACAGTGAAATTCTTGGAAGCCTCTGGGGTCATCTTTCGCGGTGCGTTTCTTCACAGGGAAAAGAGGGGTATTGCAGTTTACGGGGAAGCGGGGCCCCTTGTTTGAGCTGTACAACAATGGGTGGTACCCTTAGGTGCCCGATATCCTCAGGGCCTGTGGACCATAGTTTGGACGGGATCCTATCCATGACAGCGGGTGGTATACTGGCAGCTGAGGGTTTGTCTGCTAATGCCAAAAGTATTGGAAGGGAACAAAGGGCAGAGACATCTGACTCCCAGAGCAGGGAGGTTACATCAATGGTGCCGTCCTCGGAGAATATTATGGAGGCCTGTAACCTGGACAAAACATCAGCGCCAAGCAGATTAAGCGGGCAGGTAGAGGAAACTACAAATCGTGCAAATAGTTCAGGGTAGGGACCTATCTGCAGGGGTCGTGTTAATGGGCTAGAGCGCGGTGTGCCATCTACCCCCACACATAAAACATCAATATCAGACAAATAGGAAGGGTCGGGTATGTCTGCAGCTCTAATTACGCTCCTGGCTGCACCTGTGTCTACCAGGAAGGGGGTGAGGTGACATACATTATTGGGGTGCCTTCTACCAGCTTGGGCGTCTGCCCATATAACCTTGGGCAGCGGTCGGGTACTGGGGGGTGTCTGGGGTTAGTATTCCAGGTCATGTTTGCCTCCTGTGCAGCGGCCTGTGACTCACTATCTGAGTCAAAACTACCAGGCGTACTATAGTGGACACTGCTGCTGGGTCTGTGTGCTATTGTTGTGTCAGGGTAGACTTGAATCCCTACCGCTGGGGCAGTAATTGTTTGGGGTGAAAGGACTGGCATCAGGGGCATTAGGGGCGCAGTCGGGGTGTAATAGGAACCGTCTGCCTGCATCACAGGATATAGTTCTGCTGCATGAACAGTCAAGGTTGGTTTGACATCTGTGGGCGGGGTAGTGGGTTGTATAGGTGGGGGTGCTGCTGGAGCTGGGAGCGAAGGTAACAAAGGAGTGGGTATAGATAAATCAGTCACACCACAATTAAAACAATCTTCCCTCCCTTTTCTATCTCCTGCTCGGTCCATTTTTCTCTGGACAGCCTTGGTAACATTAAACCAGGCTTCTGCTGTCTTCAGCAGGTTGTTATCATTCAAAATTCCTCTCTTTTCTTTCAATATCTTTCGACACATTTCTGGTTGTAACCTGCCTTCTGCTGCAGTAATACTACATACTTTAAACAGCCTACTTGCTTTATTTTTCACTTGTTCTTATATTAACTTCTGTCCTGGCAATGATAAAATAAATGCAGCGGGACCCTTCTGTCCCTCAACAGAATTATTTTGACCCATATTAACGTAAGGTATGTTTCCCTGTGGGATTCCAAAAAACACACAAGACTGCGCTCCCTGAACTTCTCCCTCCCACAGAAAAAGACCCCTCTTTCTAGTTGCTATTAGAACAGAAGGAAAAAGAATATTTTCTGGTTTTAAAAGACCCATTCGTGTGGCCAGTACGAACAAACCCTTTAAAAAAAAAAATCTTTACCAGTTACCGGGAAAGCTGCTCCCATTCCTCTTCGTTCTGTTCTCTCTCTTTCCGCCACTAGGTGGCAGGCTAAGACTCCTTTCCCTGTCTTACTTGCCTGTGCTCAAATGTTAAAACTGCACCTTTTTTTTTTTTTTTTTTTTCAAGCTACACTGCAATTACATGCAAAAATGTCCTGCCTTTTTTCACTTAGAACACTTTCTAATTGTATCCCAATTTCTGCATATAAACTTTTCATAAAAATAACCCTCAATACTTTCACAACACAATCATATGCCTTGATTATCTATCAGCAAATTCACTTGCCTATTTCTTTCCTATTCACTTTCTTTCTTTCTTACTGCAAAGCGTACGTTAATGCGGAAAAAACAGGAGTTCGGGCAGTTTAACGTCTAGGGGTTATCGCCCAAGCACCTATGGGCTATCTCTTCTACTCTCAACAATCCCCACCCGTCCTCATGAATTCTCAACACTAATACACAAACACATTTTGGACATAACATACAACTTGATTACGAGAGAGGGAAAGGTTGTTCAGGGATCAATCAGCAGGATTCCGCGCAGTTACCAACCGTAACGCGCTAAACACTCCTTCCCTCGCAACGCGCCAAACCGCACAGTCACTACCGGGATTCCCGTGTTTCCTCTCTGAACCGACTATACCTTACTCCCCCTTTACCCCTCCTTCCACCAAGTTTACAACGTACATTGACAAGACTCCTAGTCAGCCGGCAAAAATCCCACTCCACTCCGGGCTCCCACTTGCGGCACTGACTAACACATATAACATGTAAACATATACCGAGTGACAGCTAGTCTAGGTAACAGGTTTGAGTTTAAAACGGGCTCTGGGCAAGATATCTACCTGTCTTTAGGTGACCTTCGGAGAGCCGTATGAGACACAGAAATAGACCAACAGCGGAGACAGTGCGTATCGGTAGATAATAAATGTTATCTTACCGTACTCCAGAGGTGATCAGTCTCCTGCCGCGTCCGCATTTGGTCCACATCGGTCCCTCTGTGCACGGCTGTCTGTTGGTTCACAACCCAGGGCCCCACGTTAGAGCGCCAGCTGATTTGGATCAGAACAATCGTCTGCAGAGTATCTGTCCCCGTCCAGATTATTTTCCCTATATATATATATATATATATATATATATATATATATATATATATATATATAGTGCATGCACTGAGAAAATATCACGCTGACACACGTTCAGTATGATAATGTCTGACTTTATTACTACACAGCCTGCGTTCATATACAGGGGCTGTAGGGGAGGGGGTTTGTATGCAAAAGAGCTAGACAGCTCAGTGATTCTTTGTTAGGTCTCATCCTTGTATGGTCTTGTTGTTATGATTTATGGTCTTGTTTTTGTAGTTTTTGAACATATCGGCCTTGGAATGGAATTCCTAAGTGGGAGCCATCTTCCATACTTGAAGGGAGGGGTAGCTGTGGTAGCCATTTTGAGTAAGGAATCATAGCAAGGTACACATTACAAAGGAAGAAGAAATAGGCATTTTATCCAATCCATCACATTTGCATCATGTATATAATGACTTAAAGAACCTTACTTTACCGTGATTGCCTGTTGTTTCCTTTCTCTCTATCACAATATATCCGACCAGTGAAAAACATTTCAAATAATACAGATGTAGCCAGGTCCCCCAGACTGACCCTCACCTCCATTGTGGTGAGAGAGTCAGGGAAGGTTGCAGGGAGCGCTCCGGTGCACCGGAAGCTCCGCGGCGGCCCGAGCGTCCAGGGCGCCGCCATTTCTGTATTGCGCATGTGCAGTAGTCCCGTAGGCGACAGCGACACCAGAGAGGTCGCGCATGCGCAGCAATTGGTTGCACGAGCGGCGAAGCACTGACCAACCAGAGGAGGTTTAGAGTTGGGGACTACAAGTCCCAGGAGCCTCAGCAGGACCAGGTGACGGCCGGGAGCCAATAGGGCGAGGAGACTGAGCAGGGAAAGGTTAGGAGGTTGCGCAGGGGAGCACGTTGGGCAGAGAAGATCGGGAGGGGGACGAGGAAGGAGCTCAGCATGTAGAGAGGCACGTAGCCTCTACACTAGGCCCATTTACCCCCAGGCCCAGATAGGCCCTGAGTCACAGTCAGTCAGAGTTAATGTAGGGACAGGCCCTAGAATAGGAACCTGTCACATTAGTGAGTGAAGCTACGAAAGACACAGAGACTGTCACAGCACCGTCCCAGAGGTTTGGGACCACACCTCTTCAGGCATATCATCAGCCATCCGGGTGGGATCGCCCCGGAGGGTATCACAGGCAGCTCCGCGTCGTCGGATCCTTTGTGAAGTCTGTTTGCGGGCCCGAGCGCAGGAGCGCTCGGCAGGTAACATCCATTAAGTGCACCAACTATAATATCATTCACACTAGTGGCTGCGCAGTCACACACATACACTCACTTTGGGGTATTGGACACGGTGTGGGAACACGGTGAAGGGTCGCGTCCTGTGAGACGCGGTAATTATTGTGTCTCATTGAAGAGTAGCACTGATAGGAATGAGACATGCATGGTTATGGTTACCGCTAGTAAAGCTGTTTCTTTTACATGCTGTGTGAGTAGTACTGTATTATTGTCCTGTGAGGAGCAACTCCCGCTCTGCTGGGAGCCGTCGCAGGTGGAGGCGCTGCACCTGGTAAGAGATAATCCCTACATATACATTGCCCCAGGCTCTCCCTGGCAGAGGCTTAGGCCCTGCGAGCCAGCAGGTTACACAGCATTGGTAGTTATACTGTATTCAGAAGGAAACAGGGCTACACACATATATAACTCAGGATATAAAAAATAAACCATAAAACACATATAGATTAGTGACATTCCTTTTTTCCAGAAGTGACATTTTAGCCTCACCCCAGCTCACCGCTGGTTCCTCCTCCGTTTACCCCACCACTCTTATTTATTTATTTTTCAAAACAGGTTTTCTTAACGGTTTTTTTTATGTGTAACATGTAACCAATTAGATCACTTTTTTTTCCGGAGATTTAAAAAAAAATAAAAAATAAAACAGGTGTAACCCTTTTTGTGAACCGGCCGACCCACCCAATCTCACATTGGCCCCTCGTGGTCTAACCGGTTCCTTTCCCCGCAACACACCTGCTCTAAAGGGCTACTGGTGACTGTATAACACCTGTGGCTCCAGGAGATCTGAGCCTCTGCTAGCTGGGAGCCTGGGGAAACCCTTAACATTACCTGGTGCAGCGCCTCCACTTACCCAGGATCCCCCGTTAGGAAAGATAGCCCTGGGTAAGAAATACAATAACACACGTATACGATAGAAAGAATACTAACACTTTACTGAGAACATAGCAAATACTATAACACATTACATAACATCATAACACAACCTGATGCTCTATCCGCATCACCTCAGCCCAATGTCTGGTGTTCCCCACCCAGTGTCCTGTGATCCCCCACACCCAATGTCTCGTACTCCTACGAAAGGTCGTGGGTGACTGCGCAGTCACTAAATTAAGCTAGGGCCCAGTTGGTGCACTTATAATACTTGGATACCTTCCGAGCACTCCGATGCTCGGGACCGCAACTTTCTTCTAAAAGGGTCAGACGTCCGTCCGTCTGATCCTTTCCAGGTACTTCTGCCGGTGGACCCCAACGAGGGTCCCACCGCTCCACGGGAACTGCAACCGGATCACGGCAACACCAACCGCATGGGAACAGCAACCGCCGCTATCCCTTCCTATCACTAACTACTCCTAGAGTGACAGCAACCCTAACAGGACAGGAACCCTAACCTAGGGCCTGTCCCTGATGAACCGCAACCTGGGATGGCTTGGGGAAAACTCCTAGGGCCTGTGGAACCATAACCTGCCCCCCTTCCCCTAGCTACCCAGTCCTATTCTGTATCTGGCTAATCCTAACAGCCTAACTCACCTGCAGCCAACACACAGCTCACACTGTCAGCCTGCAGGGATTCACACACGCTTCACACACACTGCACGCACTGCGCCCAGCACATGCAGCGACAACACACACAGACAGCTGCAATCACACACAGCCACCTGGATCCCGCAGCAATTCCACTGCTCACACACTGTGCCTATTTGCCAGTGCCCACAGCCCTCTCCGCTGTGGCACTGCCAAACTGCACCTTCCGCACCTAAGGGTCACCTCCCTAGCTAGGGCCGTCCCTCTTCAGTTACCCCCTGCCCTTACCGGGAATTGGGGCCTGCCTGGGGATCTAGGGAGAACCCTTACCTCGGTACAGGAGCCACGCGCTCCCTGCACCCTTCCTACTCCTTCCTTCTCCTCTGCCTGACTGACGCATGCAAAGCCCGGGAAATGTATCTATATTCCCGGGCTGAGCTTCCTCCAGCCCTATTGGCCACACTCAGGCACCTGATGCCTGTCTCCCTAAGCCTCCTGGGAATTGTAGTTCCCAGGGGGCTGTCTAAACACTGGGGCCGCGTGCGCGCTTCTCCCGCGCATGCGCGAACCCCTAATGGCCGCCTCAACCTCTCTACTACCTTCCCTACTCTCGCGCGATCTCTCCCTGCACTGGGGATCCTTTCGCGCGCTTCCGCCCTACTGCGCATGCGCGAACTAACGCGCAATGGCGGCGCCCTCTCTTCAAGCCGCCGAGCCGGTGGCAACGCGATCGCGGCCCTAGCGACGGCCCGATCGCGTCCCCGGCAACCGGCCTGCGCCGCAACAACTCGCGCTGCTCCCTGCTCTGGCCCCCACCCTCGCGAAGTGCCGGCGGGTCCGTCGCAGCCTCCGGCGGCACCCGCTACCACACGGCACTCGCGGAGAGGGACCAGGCAGCTTAAATTTACCTCAGGGCTACATTCTCCCCTTCGCAGAATCCCAACGCCCTCGCTTGGGATGCAACCATACAGTGGGTTATATAATGAAAAATGCATAGTAAGCAGTACATCACATACAAGCAATTTCCCATTTGTACCCAGCATACCCGCATGGATACCCGAGGCCAGCTGAGACTCAGAGTGGAGTGCCCCTAACAGACTGGGTGAGGGTATCCCACCTTGACTCCTGTGAGTCTTTTGGAACTCTAGACCTGTCCCTTGCACCAACCCACCTTCTCCCTCTCGCAGAAAAAAATGTACGGGGTCCTGGGTGTTGACCCTTTCCGGACCCTCTGGTCTCGTCTCACGGGAGACAGGGAGGCTCAGTCTCTTGCCTCGGTCCACCACATGGCGAACATAGCGCTCCATCGCGCACCTGGGAGAGGCCACAACTACCAGAGCGGTCTCAACAGAGTCTTTGTCCTTGTCTTTGTCAGCAATCCCTTTAACGGTGACTTCTTCCGCTGACGGCACCACTTCTTCGGGTAGGCCCGTTTGGAGACTCCTCTCACAGGAGTATGTGTCGCTCCGGTCCGCTACACCGGATCCCTGGATAAGGTCGAGTTCATTCCACGATCTGCAGAGATCTTCTGGGGGAGACACCTCCGCCAGGACGCGATGACGGGGTGAGCCCATCGCCCGGGTGACCCTACCTCTGGAGTCACCAGGCTCCACGATCACCGGGGAGCTCACACCCGACACCCCTGGGGCAGTCAACTTACCCCTATCGTTGTCGGCAGGTACTGATCCCAAGCCTGGGACCGCTGGTACCTCGGTGGTAGGCCGGACTGGCCGTTGCAGGGCACACGGGCCCACATCATGGTCTGCATCAGTTGAGGCGGTTGCCTCGGTGACCTCACTGGAGTGGTCCGCCGGCAGGCGCATCACCACGCTCGGTGGGTCGCTGGACTCATCACACAAGGGCGGTGGTATAAACACCTTACCCTGGCCTTCCGGGATCTGTGGTTCTGGTCTCGGTGGTTCCGGCTCGGGAACCGGGTCTGGAACCGACATCTGGAGCTCCGCCTTCAGCGGCTCTGGCTCAGCGTCTAGAAAGTTCATTTGGGCACACGGGCCCTCCACCACCTCCATCGCTGAAGTGGACAAATCAGTAGCGGCTTCACCCACCTCGGTAGCACCATCAGGCGCCTCCTTCTCCGCAGGTTCCGCCATCAGAGGTTCCTGCTCCTCCATTTGCACGTCCCCTTTGAGAGGGTCTGCAACAGTGGTCTGGACACACGGGTCCCCGGAGGCCTCTGGAATCAAAACAAACTGAGGACAAGTATCATTTACTGTAGGAGGGAGGTCCGGCTCCTCCTCTTCTTTCTCGGCTGGTTCCGCCGCCTGGGGCAGGATAGGCTTTAGGAACCAGGCCCCGCAACACTCACATTGGGGCTCCCATGCCAGTGCCTCCCTCCGGTTACAGCCACATTTGAGGCCAAAACACTGGGTAAACGTTTCTCCGTCCACCTCAGTTGACCTGAACCCTAGCTGTAACTGGGACGGTTCTACTCCCTCTTTAAGGGCTTCACTGAGGCAGGGGCACATTAGCATCGTGACCTCCATTCCCGGCAAATTCCAGGGCTCATACACATCAGGGTGTAACCCCTGGCAGTCTCTCTCCTCCTCGGGGAGGGAACACTCCATTTCTGTAACAGAGTCCTCTGCCGCTGGCGGTTTGGGTTGCAGGAACTGCGCCGCGCAGTCAGGACACTTAGGCCCTTGGGTCAGCTCACCAACGGCACACGCACAGTCATGCAGACGGCCGTGCAGGCATTCTTCCCCGTCTACCACGGTCAGCGTGAGAGCAACTGGTGACTCAGATGCTCCGTCCAGCCAGCCACCCATCGCTTTCCATTCTTTCAACGCACACGGGCACACCACCATTGGCAAGACTAAATGGGGGGCCCGTACGATTCTATACAGCCAAGGGTGGTTTTCTCGGCATCCCTTGCTTTCCTTAGGGGGAACAGAAATTTCTGATTTCTGCTCAAGACACTCCCTCCCCCTGGTGGACTCTAGAGGAGGGGCAGCACAGTCTTTTGGGGAATGTTGCAAACTCGGTACTGAGTCACTCACAGTGAGGGGGCGGGGCTCGGGTTTTCCCGCCAGTCCTGGATAACTGTTGGCAACATTTTCCCGCGCGGCCGGGAACTTAGCACGTGGCTTTCTCCGCCTTGAGGGCTTCCCCATGGCGACACAAAAATAGGACACAGATTAGAAAAAAAACATACAGGGCACCCCAGGTCTGATATCTCAGCAGCGCCTCCAAATGTAACCCTTTTTGTGAACCGGCCGACCCACCCAATCTCACATTGGCCCCTCGTGGTCTAACCGGTTCCTTTCCCCGCAACACACCTGCTCTAAAGGGCTACTGGTGACTGTATAACACCTGTGGCTCCAGGAGATCTGAGCCTCCGCTACCTGGGAGCCTGAGGAAACCCTTAACATTACCTGGTGCAGCGCCTCCACTTACCCAGGATCCCCCGTTAGGAAAGATAGCCCTGGGTAAGAAATACAATAACACACGTATACGATAGAAAGAATACTAACACTTTACTGAGAACATAGCAAATACTATAACACATTACATAACATCATAACACAACCTGATGCTCTATCCGCATCACCTCAGCCCAATGTCTGGTGTTCCCCACCCAGTGTCCTGTGATCCCCCACACCCAATGTCTCGTACTCCTACGAAAGGTCGTGGGTGACTGCGCAGTCACTAAATTAAGCTAGGGCCCAGTTGGTGCACTTATAATACTTGGATACCTTCCGAGCACTCCGATGCTCGGGACCGCAACTTTCTTCTAAAAGGGTCAGACGTCCGTCCGTCTGATCCTTTCCAGGTACTTCTGCCGGTGGACCCCAACGAGGGTCCCACCGCTCCACGGGAACTGCAACCGGATCACGGCAACACCAACCGCATGGGAACAGCAACCGCCGCTATCCCTTCCTATCACTAACTACTCCTAGAGTGACAGCAACCCTAACAGGACAGGAACCCTAACCTAGGGCCTGTCCCTGATGAACCGCAACCTGGGATGGCTTGGGGAAAACTCCTAGGGCCTGTGGAACCATAACCTGCCCCCCTTCCCCTAGCTACCCAGTCCTATTCTGTATCTGGCTAATCCTAACAGCCTAACTCACCTGCAGCCAACACACAGCTCACACTGTCAGCCTGCAGGGATTCACACACGCTTCACACACACTGCACGCACTGCGCCCAGCACATGCAGCGACAACACACACAGACAGCTGCAATCACACACAGCCACCTGGATCCCGCAGCAATTCCACTGCTCACACACTGTGCCTATTTGCCAGTGCCCACAGCCCTCTCCGCTGTGGCACTGCCAAACTGCACCTTCCGCACCTAAGGGTCACCTCCCTAGCTAGGGCCGTCCCTCTTCAGTTACCCCCTGCCCTTACCGGGAATTGGGGCCTGCCTGGGGATCTAGGGAGAACCCTTACCTCGGTACAGGAGCCACGCGCTCCCTGCACCCTTCCTACTCCTTCCTTCTCCTCTGCCTGACTGACGCATGCAAAGCCCGGGAAATGTATCTATATTCCCGGGCTGAGCTTCCTCCAGCCCTATTGGCCACACTCAGGCACCTGATGCCTGTCTCCCTAAGCCTCCTGGGAATTGTAGTTCCCAGGGGGCTGTCTAAACACTGGGGCCGCGTGCGCGCTTCTCCCGCGCATGCGCGAACCCCTAATGGCCGCCTCAACCTCTCTACTACCTTCCCTACTCTCGCGCGATCTCTCCCTGCACTGGGGATCATTTCGCGCGCTTCCGCCCTACTGCGCATGCGTGAACTAACGCGCAATGGCGGCGCCCTCTCTTCAAGCCGCCGAGCCGGTGGCAACGCGATCGCGGCCCTAGCGACGGCCCGATCGCGTCCCCGGCAACCGGCCTGCGCCGCAACAACTCGCGCTGCTCCCTGCTCTGGCCCCCACCCTCGCGAAGTGCCGGCGGGTCCGTCGCAGCCTCCGGCGGCACCCGCTACCACACGGCACTCGCGGAGAGGGGCCAGAAAGCTCAAATTTACCTCGGGGCTACACAGGCTTATACTGTTCTCCTAGCAATATAACCCCTCAATTGCTTTTGAACTTTATCAACTTAATATCGCTAAATGCAGCAATCCTTGTATAAACACCTTTTCCTCCCAACATTCACATCGTTTTATGCATGTACCATATCTCTGTAACCAGATCACATTGCGTCAGACGTTTAAGGAGGTGGAAAATAAGCCGTAGGGAGATAGAAATGTCTTCTAGGAAACACATTTGAGAAAATGATTGCGAAATGCTTTTCTTCCCCATTAATCCTGAGAGATTGTGCGGGGGAAGATTTGAGTAAAGCATTAAACATGTTGAATAGCAAGAGAACTCCACCAAAATATAAGGATATTACCTGGTTGGCCTTTCATGGCAAATTATATGTACGAAGTAATGTAATATTCAAACTAGGAATGTATCAGACAGAATGTGTCCCAGAGTTTCATGCAATAATGACGTAGAATCAATGGATCATTTTGTGTTGGTGTCCCGTTAGTAAAGCGATTTGGGAAAGAATTGCTTGGGTTTTTACCCCATATATCCCCTCCCTATAACTCCTATTACCCCATATAACCGCTCCCTATAACTCCTCCTATTACCCCATATAACCCTTCCCTATAACTCCTCATATTACCCCATATACCCGCTCCCTATAACTCCTCCTATTACCCCATATAACCCTTCCCTATAACTCCTCCTATTACCCCATATACCCGCTCCCTATAACTCCTCCTATTACCCCATATACCCGCTCCCTATAACTCCTCCTATTACCCCATATACCCGCTCCCTATAACTCCTCCTATTACCCCATATAACTGCTCCCTATAACTCCTCCTATTACCCCATATACCCGCTCCCTATAACTCCTATTACCCCATATAACCGCTCCTATAACTCCTCCTATTACCCCATATAACCGCTCCCTATAACTCCTCCTATTACCCCATATAACCGCTCCTATAACTCCTCCTATTACCCCATATAACCTATCCTTATAACTCCTCCTATTACCCCATATAACCGCTCCTATAACTCCTCCTATTACCCCATATAACCGCTCCTATAACTCCTCCTATTACCCCATATAACCGCTCCCTATAACTCCTCCTATTACCCCATATAACCGCTCCTATAACTCCTCCTATTACCCCATACAACCCTTCCCTGTAATAAACACTTGATGATCGTGCCATGAAAGTTGCAGAAGGAGATTGCCCGGATCCGCCTGCGGACGGAGTTTGCGCCGGCAGAAGAAGCATTTCCAGATCGTGTAAACATGGCCCGGGGAATGTTAGAAGATCCCTTAGGCTGCGCGCAGAGTGCCGGCGCATACGCGGACTACCGTGCGTGTCGCCGCCGCACGCGCTCCTGCAGCCCCAGCGATGTGTGCACAATGGCTGCAGGAGATTGGGCAGGTGATCGGGCGCGTGGCGAACGCGTCACCAATCTGGTTCGCCCTCTTTGGCGACACACAAATCTACGTGTTGGGCCAAAATATAGCAGCGTCGAAGATACAGATACTGTCATAGGAAACAAGAACACTCCCATGCGCAAACCCCCCCCCCTCAGGCATGTATAAAAAGGTACGAAACCAACATTGTGCAAGTGTGTATAATAACAATTAAATGCAGATTAAACTAATGAATGCCCACTCACGTGGTAAAGGAATTGTTCAGGCGTTTCCAGATTTCTGATCTGGAGCAGTATTAGGGCAGGAATTCTCCCGGACCATATATAAAAAGAAGAAAGGTGTGTATATATAGTGTCATACAATTTAATTAAAACATATACATGAGCAGTGAGCTCATTCAACTCACGTGCTCCCAAAAGAACACGAGCAATTTGACCACTCTGGGTCCTGCAGCACTCTCAGCCGCACCGCTCTGTAGCTTCTGCGGGAAGCTTGGAGGATCTGGGAGCTTCTACTCCAAAGCGAACAGCTGATCACATCAGGTGACGTCACGGCCAAAGGTGGACCTGCGGTCTGTAGCTGTAACGTGAAGCTGGAGGATCTGTGTACTCCTGCTCCCAAAGCGAACAGCTGATCACATCAGGTGACGTCACGGCCAAAGGTGGACCTGCGGTCTGTAGCTGTAACGTGAAGCTGGAGGATCTGTGTACTCCTGCTCCCAAACGAACAGCTGATCACATCAGGTGACGTCACGGCCAAAGGGAAACCTCCGATCCTTGCGGTTTCACAGCGGCGGGGTCTCTGGGCGTCGGCGTCTCGTAGCAGGGAGGGCAAGTAGCTCAGTGTTGTCCAAACATCAGGGGGAAGACAGGTAAAAGTCCTGGTCGTGCGCGCGCACATCGCACACTGAGCACAGACTTAGAGGGAACCTCTCAAATTCACTTCCAGTATTATATATATTTATCAAATGTTTTACCTGGAGAGTTACCTGTCGTTTTCACGTATGTCCTGGGCACAGAGTTAAGATGACAAATACATGGTTACATTAAGTGATCAGGGTAAACATTATATACAACATTGCATGCACAGTTAGAGATTATATATGTTATAGGCGTATGTAACAGCAGGAGAACAATCTGGGGAAACAATAGATAATCTTACTAAGAGTGTAATCCAGGTGGGACATAAAGATAAAAACAGATTTGGATACAGGTTAAAAGAAGGTAAGAAGACTTGGAGGGTCTCTTCGACATGCTACAGGTCGTTAGTAAAGTTCTTCAGGTGCCTGTAATAAAACGTGTCACTGTTCTTTGGAGGGATTGGGGTTCATGATCCTGATGTGACAGAATCAGACATGATCCCACCTTCTGTGGCCATTACGAGGTTTGGGTCGTTGGGGGATAATGTGGGGAAAAAGAAGTTAACAAAAGGTGTGAGTGCTGAGCACGCGCAGTGTAAGTGAAACTTTGTTGTGTTTTGTCACAGAAATTGTATTCGGGGTGGTGATGGTTTTAATTCAATGAAGAGATTTGAGAGTATAATTGATTTTATTATGTGTTGAAATTTCCATACAAATCACCTGGAATACATGATCTAACTGACATATGATAGCTAAAGTAAGATGCATATATTTTGGATTGTAAAGTATCTAAATGCCGTCACTCTCAGAAGTCTTTCATTCAATGTAAAGCATAAAAATCAAAACACAATTTCAGTGACAAAACGCAAAGAAGTTTGACTTAGAACGCGCGTGCTCGACACACACCCTGGATTTTTTAATAATCGTTACATTAATCTATATACAATTCATGTGTTCTGTTTACACACCTTGCATCTTTTCCACGTCTGCCTTTTTTTTATTATAAATGGTAGATTTCTAAAAAAAATAATTGCTATTTGCACCTCTATATTGTGCGGGCGTGCGCGTCCCAGAGTCCTCGAACTACAATTTCCAGCAGGCAGCCAACAAACTACAATGACGTCACTTTGTGTCACCATGGAAGAGGTTTGTGCCAGGAAATGTTAGTGGGTGCAGGTGCCCGCAAAGAAGGTTCACTTCAAAAAGTAATATTGTATTGTATGTCTTTATTTATATAGCGCCATTAATGTACATAGCGCTTCACAGTAGTAATACATGTGGTAATCGAATAAATAACAGATAATATAAATAACAGATCATGGGACTAAGTGCTTTAGACATAAACATAACATTAAGGAAGAGGAGTCCCTGCCCCGAGGAGCTTACAATCTAATTGGTAGGTAGGGAGAACGTACAGAGACAGTAGGAGGGAGTTCTGGTAAGTGCGTCTGCAGGGGGCCAAGCTTTATGTATCATGTGTTCAGAATGTTCACAGTGCTATTCATATGCTTATTTAAGCAAATGTGTCTTAAGGTGGGTCTTAAAGGTGGATAGAGAGGGTGCTAGTCGGGTATTGAGGGGAAGGGCATTCCAGAGGTGAGGGGCAGTCAGTGAGAAAGGTTTAAGGCGAGAGAGGGCTTTAGAATATTGCACTTATGTTTGGCTAAAAATGTCTGTTTCCATAAGTGACCATTTCAGGTTAGCAACTGTCAATATGGCAAGTGTGAGATCGTGGAAAGCCCGAATGTTCGCTTGCAATGTACTGTACTAACACATTGTGATGCAAATATCATTTATTACAGGAAACGGGAGGAAATTCAAAGCGCCATTTACAGAGCCAAGCGAGACTGGCGGTTAGGGCTCTCCTTTTGGTGCAGGGGAGAAAGACCGTATGAAGGTGAGCGATATTTATTTAAAGAGGTTGAGATGCCATAAGAAATTCACTCCGACTCCTAACCAATAACAGGATGTATGTCTTTATTTATATAGCAATAGTCAAATAAACAGTGATATGCTGCACACAATAAGCCATATATACATAACAGTATTACCGGTGCTGCTGGTTCAAAAGGGCTACCCGTCACAATCACCCAAGCTTGAACTATGAAAAAGAAGGAACCGGCGCTCCACGGGTTTTGTAAAAAGTTCCAAATTTATTGCGCCGTACACAACGACCGTTTCGACCCTAGTAGGTCTTTTTCAAGTGAAACGGCATAATGCCAAAGACAAAAAACAGGATATATATACCCCCCACAATCAATAAAAAAGTGATAAACATCAAACAGCCGAACAAATAGCAATCAGCACATATAATTCCAATTGACAGTCTTATCTTTAGGCTTCCGATGGGCTGGATAAGACTGTCAATTGGAATTATATGTGTTGATTGCTATTTGTTCAGCTGTTCGATGTTGTGTCCCGAGTAAGTATAGGGGTCATTGTTAGTGAGCCATAGTACTGCCCTATATGTACCGGGTTGGTACGTGCAGTGTAGCGGTTACAGCTGAGTAATGGTACCGCTCTGTGTGAGTGGGAAATACTCTAAACTCTGCTTGCTGGGGGTTAGGATCAGAATCACGTGTTCCTGCTTATTTGGATGGGTGCTAGGTGTGACTTAGTACAGGGCTACAGTGCTCCCCTATGGGAATGCATGAGGGGAGGCCGTGACTAGCTATAGTGCCACGTGAGCTTATACACAGGTGGGGTATATAATACTCCTTACACAGGTGATTCCACTGAGAAGTGACCCACCACTCAACCCAATTACAGTAGAAATATATATATATATATAGATACACTGGTACATAAGGATAATTAAACCTATAAAACAGAGTGTAAAAGCAATGTGCTTACACTAGATCCCTCTAGAGATTGCACTCAAAGTGTAGCAAAAAATATATACTATGACTTAGTAAGTCATGGAATCTCAATATTCCTGATTAGTTATACTTCAAAGGGAATGACAGATAAGTTACTCTCTATAATTATAACAAGAACAATAATAAAACTTTATTAGTATTGCAATTAACCACGACACAAGTGAACATAGATACAGTGATCAAATTATATTAAAATCCCCAGGTGAAGCGACTCAGAATATTCTAAACCAGTGTTTCCCAACTCCTGTCCTCCTGGGTCAATCAGCGGCTCGGTCATTGTGACTGAGATACCTGTGCTGGAGCAGGGATATCCTGAAGACCTGACCTGTTGGGGTTCCCTGAGGACTGGGGTTGGGAAACACTGTCCTAAACATTGGGTAACCATCAGTTTGGTAAATATATCCCAATATAGGTATAGGTATGTAGTTTCAGTTAGTACAACATACAGGACACAACATGGAGGCAAGATGTTTTGTGCCAAGCGTGACTATGGATAATATGCACAGCATATATATAACTTGGGTATAGAGGATACAGTCTATCAGCAGTCCTGTTACTGCTAAAACAAGATGTTATCACGTTAAATTGGCATACTTGGCTATTTGCTTCTCTGGTTATAAGAGATCTCATATTATCCTGGGTTAACTACCCTCTATCGAATTATTAACTAGCTGCCAATACCGCAGTGTGAACGCGCACCCATGGGATTGGTGCAGGGAGATTGACACTCCCGCAAGAAAGAGTAAGGGCTGTTCTATAGAGGGCGCGCTTGCTGCGCCGTGCGTGCGCGCAGCACTTGTAGTTGGCTGTGGTGAGTCAGCCGTCCTATAATAGGGCAGAGTGTGCGCACGGCAGTGAGCGTGGAAATGGCCGACAGGGGAGAAGACGGGGAAAATAAAGATTTCGCACCGCTACCGCCGCTGAAATGTGTGTGTGTGTGTTTGTGTGTGTGTGTGTGTGTGTGTGTATGTGTGTGTGTGTGTGTATGTGTGTATGTGTGTGTGTATGTGTGTGTGTATGTGTGTGTGTATGTGTGTGTACAATGTTAATAAATAATTTATTTACCAATGTATTTATTATAAACATGTTTAACACACACACACACACACAGTACCTCACTGTCGCTCACAGCATACACACACACACACACACACACACACACACACACACACACACACACACACACACACACACACACACACACACACACACAGTACCTCACTGTCGCTCACAGCATACATACACACACACACACACACACACACACACACACACACACACACACACACACACACACACACACACACACACACACACACACACACACACAGTACCTCACTGTCGCTCACAGCATACATACACACACACACACAAACACAGTACCTCACTGTCGCTCACAGCATACACACACACACACACACACACACACAGTACCTCACTGTCGCTCACAGCATACATACACACACACACACAAACACAGTACCTCACTGTCGCTCACAGCATACATACACACACACACACACACACACACACACACACACACACACACAAACACAGTACCTCACTGTCGCTCACAGCATACATACACACACACACACACACACACACACACACAAACACAGTACCTCACTGTCGCTCACAGCATACATACATACATACACACACACACACACACACACACAGTACCTCACTGTCGCTCACAGCATACACACACACACACACACACACACACACACAGTACCTCACTGTCGCTCACAGCATACATACACACACACACACACACACACACACACAAGCACAGTACCTCACTGTCGCTCACAGCATACACACACACACACACACACACACAAACACACACACAGTACCTCACTGTCGCTCACAGCATACACACACACACACACACACACACACACACACACAGTACCTCACTGTCGCTCACAGCATACACACACACACACACACAAGCACAGTACCTCACTGTCGCTCACAGCATACACACACACACACACACACACACACACAGTACCTCACTGTCGCTCACAGCATACACACACACACACAAACACACACACAGTACCTCACTGTCGCTCACAGCATACATACACACACACACACACACACACACAAACACAGTACCTCACTGTCACTCACAACATACATACATACACACACATACATACACACAGTACCTCACTGTCGCTCACAGCATACACACACAAAGTGTGCGGCACGTGCACGCGCGTTCGCACAGGCCGCACACACTATTTTACGGGCCTAATTACATGACGATGCAGCGACGTGACTCCTCGTCCTCCCCTGGAGAAGTGCGCATGTAGCACATGAAACGTGCGTAGGGTTTCAGGGTTTTAACGTGGCGCCACGACGGTGGCGTCTTGGTAGGAAGCGGCCAGCACCAGGAAGCAGCCTGCAAGGTCCCGTGAGACACGGTTGTATGGCGTTGATTCGTCATAAGACCACACGGACACGATTGTTACCATTACTGAGTACTTATTTGCTTTCATGGGATGGCAGACAGTGTTTCTATTTGGAGGTTACTTTGTATCACATTTATAACAAACAGACAAGGATACATTGATGATTACAGCTCACATTGTGATTGCTGCATAAGGCTGCGTCCGCACGCTGAGCGATCAGATTGCCTTAAGGCAGTGACCGCGTCTATACGGCGTGCGTGCGGGCGTAAGCGGGAGGGTGCGCGCGACGTGCCGGTCACGTGAGCGGTTCGCCCAATGAGGGCGAACCAGCTCCGTGACGTCACTGGCACGCCCATAGACACGCCCCCGGACGGCACGCGTACCATGGTCAGTAGTAGTCTATACCTGCCCCTTTCTGACTCTGCATGTGAATTCTGCGTAGTCTATACCTGCCCCTTTCTGACTCTGACTGTGAATTCTGCGTAGTCTATACCTGCCCCTTTCTGACTCTGCATGTGAATTCTGCGTAGCCTATACCTGCCCCTTTCTGACTCTGCATGTGAATTCTGCGTAGTCTATACCTGCCCCTTTCTGACTCGGCCTGTGAATTCTGCGTAGCCTATACCTGCCCCTTTCTGACTCGGCCTGTGAATTCTGCGTAGTCTATACCTGCCCCTTTCTGACTCGGCCTGTGAATTCTGCGTAGTCTATACCTGCCCCTTTCTGACTCTGCATGTGAATTCTGCGTAGTCTATACCTGCCCCTTTCTGACTCTGCATGTGAATTCTGCGTAGTCTATACCTGCCCCTTTCTGACTCTGCATGTGAATTCTGCATAGTCTATACCTGCCCCTTTCTGACTCTGCATGTGAATTCTGCGTAGTCTATACCTGCCCCTTTCTGACTCGGCCTGTGAATTCTGCGTAGTCTATACCTGCCCCTTTCTGACTCTGCATGTGAATTCTGCGTAGTCTATACCTGCCCCTTTCTGACTCTGCATGTGAATTCTGCGTAGTCTATACCTGCCCCTTTCTGACTCTGACTGTGAATTCTGCGTAGTCTATACCTGCCCCTTTCTGACTCTGCATGTGAATTTTGCGTAGCCTATACCTGCCCCTTTCTGACTCTGCATGTAAGAGGTGGAATTTATACACAAACCTTCCTTTCAAGGTACAGGATCATTAGTGGCCCTATAGTAATTATCCACCTGTTATAAGACAGATGAATCAGTTACTTTGCCTTTTACAGATTAGTCCTGTTTGTACAGACATTGCACGGCATCTTTTATAAGCAGTAACAGGACTGTTGATAGACTGTATCCTCTATACCCAAGTTATATAGGCTGTGCATATTATCCATAGTCACGCTTGGCACAATACATCTTGAATCCATGGTGTGTCCTGTATGTTGTACTAACTGAAAATACATACATATACCTATATCGGGATATATTTACCACATGCATATACCTATATTGGGATATATTTACCACATACATATACCTATAGTGGGACATACAGATGCAGCGGCCGTTATTCGAACATTTCACGGAGCTGTTTACGTGTGCTCTGCTGTACTCCACGCGGGTGTCCCGCGGGGTGTGTGGGGTGTTCCGCAGGGTGTGAGGAGTCCCGCTGGGTGGGACGTCGCTGCTGTATACGTGGGGAACATCGATGGATGCCTCTGATTCTCTCCCTCTCTCACTTAGACAGCCTCTAAGCCACGCTCGACACGTTTCGCCATTGTAGGGTAAACGGCTTCCTCAGGAGGGGCTGCTAACTACCCAATACGGGATTAAATACCCATAGACCTATCTCTATAGGCTAAAGAAGAACCAGGGGAGCGTTGGTACCTTAAAAAGAAATAAAATACATAGTGCAACACTGTGGCAATATGAAACAAATGAAGCTCCCAAAAGAGCACCTCTATAACTGAAAAATTACAGACTAGAGGGCCACAGATGGAGGCTATAAGGAGGAGGTGTAATCTCTAAAGAGAGAGACACACACGGAGCCAAGGTAAAATCTCACAAATTTATCCAAAAACAATAAAAATGGAGGCTTACGGGATCCCAATGGGATAACAGCATAGAAGGTTGGTGATCAAAACATCACATCACGCCGTCTTTGCTGCATCAAGCCGCCATGGTGCATCACTGCCTGGAGCCGACACGTCACTTCCGGTATTGGAGCCGACACGTCACTTCCGGTAATGGAGCCGACACGTCACTTCCGGTAATGGAGCCGACACGTCACTTCCGGTAATGGAGCCGACACGTCACTTCCGGTAATGCAGCTGATTTGAAGATGACGTCGCGGGATTCCCAGCAGTCTCTCTCCCTCTCGATTGTAGGGTCACGCTCTACGCGTTTCGCCGTTCTTAATGACGGCTTCGTCAGGAGTAGCAGTGACCTGTTACGGGGGTCTTTATATACCCACTATCTTATCAATAACCTCTCCTCCTATAGGATAATTGATATAGCATCCCTAATTGGTGGGCAAATGAGCTAAATGCCCTATCAAGCCGGGATATGTTCAGATATTTAAACATTTATCTTAAAACAATTTGTATACATGTAACGGGTTTTCCCCCCCCAATCGCAGATACAGTGTGGGGGTGCAGGGAACATATAGTGTTACTCGGTGTTTGGTGCTATACCTGTTGGCTCACAGGAGGGCTGAGCTTCCGCCATAGGGAAACCTGGGGCAATATACTAGCATATTCAATTACAATGATGCAGCGCCTCCACCTGCGATGGCTCCCACCATAGGGGGAGTGGTTCCTCGCAGGACAATACCCAATAACCACATACAACTGATTGGATAAGAACGAATATCTTTACTACTGTGCCTAGAAAACATGCAATTACAACCGATAACAACAGGTGTCCCTCTCTAAAGGCAACCTGACTCAACGTCTCCCCGATGCTAACGCTAACGGACACCATGGAGGGTGTCCACACTTTATGCGTCACGGCGGACACTACCACCTATGCGTCACAGCGGACGATACCATCCCAACACAATGATCCCACCCCTAAGTCCAGTGAATCCCACCCAAAGTCTCGCACTCCCAATTCATAGACCAGCGTGTGTGTATATGTGTGTGACTGCGCAGCCACTATGTCTGATCATAGGCCTTGTTGGTGCACGGGAGGTGGTGAGTTACCTGCCCGGGCTCCAGCCACGGGTACTGCTATACCGCAGGGTGGGGATCGCTGGGGTGTCCTCCGAAGCTGGGGTGAATTCTGGCGTGGATAATATCACCGCTTCTCCCCGCCGTCTGTACCTTGACGAGAACCGGGTTGAGATCCACAGGCCGCAGTCAATCCGTACTGGGCCTCCGCAAAGATAGTCTAGTTTTCTCTCATCAACAATCCATACGCTTGTTCCCTACTAACAATAGATAAGGGGGCAGGGTCCCTACCTAGGGCCTGTCCTTATCACACTCCGCTAGGATGACTCAGGGCTATCTGGGGCCTAGGGGAGTACTGGCCTAGTGCCGGGAGTCACTGACTCCAGCACCCTACCTCCTTTCCCTAGCTGCTCCTGTCACCAACTGCCTAACGTGGCCTCTGCGCGCGAAATGTATCTCTATGTTGCAAACAGAGCTCCTCCAGCCCTATTGGCTCCCTGGCGTCATGGGGCCGTTCCAGAGGCTCATGGGACTTGAAGTCCTCTTACAGAGCCCTCCTCTCATAGGCTAGGGCTTCGCGGGCTTTCTGGGCCTCCACTGCACATGCGCGAGCTCCCTGCAGTCCTCCCGGTGCTCCTAGCCCTTGCGCATGCGCAACACCCCTAACAATGGCGGCGCCCTGCTCCGCGAGCCGACGGGACCGCAGCAACGCGATCGCGGCCTTACCGACGGCCCGATCGCGTCCCCGGCAACCTGCCCGATCGCGTCCCTGGCAACCGGCCGCACTCTTAGTAACGCGCGGCTCGCGCACCAGCAGGAGGGGGGGTCAATACGGCAAGGGGGACCTTGCTACATCCTCCCCCCCGGTAAAATCCCCAACGTCCTCGCTTGGGACACAACTCAATGTAACTATATACAACAGTTATATAATGAAAATGCATTTGAAAACATAACTTAGCACATGCATGACTCTATACAATATTGCACAATTCCGTGAGCATCACAATCACAGATTGGATCTTGCTCCGAGAACACTGCTGAGCCTCATAATGGGGTGCCCCCATTTGATCATAGGTTACCCGAGTTGGAGGGTACTTGACTCTTTGGCTCCGTCGGAGCTGTTCTTCTGCAACTCCCTCGGGGGAGTAATACACACAGTCCTGAGCCTCAGCCTCTTCCCTTGAGGGGAGAAATGTCTCTGGATAGTCTCTGTTAGGCACAAAGCTCGGGCTCTGTGGATCCAAAGGCTAGCCTGTTGGTGCCACCTTAGTAGGCGTTGGCCTACAGGGCCCCTTACCCGTAGCTCCTCTGGGAGATGCCCTTTCTGTGGAGCAGTCCCTTTGAGAGGGTCCTTCCATAGGATCTTCAGGAGTGTCAGAGTGGGTCTCGTTATGGACAGTCCCTTGACCCAGTTCTGATAAGTCGGGCTCACCGTTGAGCGGTGTGGCCAGTATCTCGGTCTCTTCATCTTCCACTTGGGGAATGGGGAGAAGATGGTTTCGGTGCCATACCTTTACCCGGCCTTCAGTGTCTTTGATGCGATAGACCGGGAGGCCAGGCATCTGAGATTCTATTTCATACACTCCGTCTCTCCAGCGATCGGCCAATTTGTGTTTTCCTGGGACGCCCAAGTTCCGAAGCAACACAGCGTCCCCTGGCCGAAGTTCCCGATATCTGGCCTTATGGTCGTATCGCCTCTTATTGTCAGCATTTAGCTTAGCGGTGGATTTCTCTGCCTGCTGATACGCCTGCTGCAAGCTGTCTTTGAGTCGTTGCACATATTTAAAATGGGTAGCATTATGTATCCCATCCGTTGAGACTCTAAGACGCACATCCACTGGCAATCTCGCTTCTCTCCCAAACATGAGGAAGTATGGGGAGAATCCCGTTGACTCGTGTCGGGTGCAATTATACGCATGCACCAAGGTCTCTATGTGTTGACTCCACTCCGATTTCTGAGCACTCTGTAGTGTTCCGAGCATGTCTAGTAATGTCCGATTAAAACGTTCGGGTAGAGCATCTCCTTCGGGGTGATACGGGGTTGTTCGGGATTTGGCAATGTTCAGCATTTGGAGCAGTTCCCTGATCAATGTACTCTCGAAATCCCGCCCCTGATCAGAGTGAAGGCGGTTGGGAAGGCCGTAATGTACAAAGTATTTTTCCCATAATATCTTTGCCACGGTGATGGCTTTCTGGTCTTTAGTAGGCTTGAGCATACCGGGTGTAATGGTCTGTGATGACCAGCACGTTGCATATTCCCCGGCAATCAGGCTCAATGCACAGAAAGTCCATACACACGAGGTCCATGGGACCAGAACTCTGCAGATGACCCATGGGGGCAGCTCGGGTAGGCAGGGTTTTTCGCTGTATACACCTAGTACAGCGGCGACAGTGACGCTCGACGGCCTCTCGCATCTTAGGCCAAAAAAAACGATCTCGGACCAGCCCAAAGGTTTTGTCTGTACCAAGGTGCCCATGATCATCATGTAGGGACTTCAGCACCAGATATTGTAGGTTCTTAGGGAGGACTAGTTGTCGCCTATCCGGGTGGTTGTGGTACTGTACCACCCGATAGAGTAAGCAATTGTCTATTTCGAATTTGTCCCACTCCCGCATGAGCAAGGTCACCAAGTTTTTGGGCGCGCGTTTAAGAAGGGCTGGGTTCTCCTTTGCTACGGCTCTCCGGATAATACTAACGACAGGATCTCGTACTTGGTAGTCTACCAGATCCTTCCACCGTAGCACCTTGTCAGGCGTGATATTCATCCCTTTGGGATCGCAGTAGGCGGCTGGGACAGCCTGCGACCGGCATCCCAATGAGTCAGCTGCTCGTAATTATGAAAAGGCCACTTGGCCCTCGACGATAGCGGCCACGCTACACATAGCTCGCACGCCGGGTCCTGGGAGTTCCTCCCATTTCTCATCATCTGGAATAGCGCTTAACCCGGGTCGTCTGGAGAGGGCGTCAGCCCCTATATTCAAGGGCCCCGGCTTATACTTCAGGGAGAATCTATAACTGTTCAGGGCGGCCAACCAGCGGTGTCTGGCGGCGTCCAATTTGGCCAAGGTATTGACGTAGGTGAGGGGATTGTTATCCGTTCTTACTTCGAAGGCAACACCGTACAGGTAATCGTGTAGTTTCTCGGTAATAGCCCACTTGAGAGCCAGGAACTCTAACTTGTGGACGGGTATCTCTGTTCACTGGGTGTCAAGCTGCGGCTGATGTAAGCTACAGGCCGCAGGCCCTCCGGGTGCTTCTGGTGCAGGATGGCACCCAGTCCATTGAGGCTGGCATCCACATGCAGGACGTATGGCTGTTCGGGATCCGCATATGCAAGCACGGGCTCTTCGGTCAGACACTTCTTCAGTTTCAGGAAGGCCTGCTCACACTCAGACGTCCATTTGTCACCGAACGGTTGGCGTGCCGATACAGCCTTCTTCCCGGTCTCTGAAGGGTATATCTTCAACAGATTGTTCAGGGGTTTAGCCCTGCTCGAGTACCCTTCCACGAAGCGGCGGTAATACCCACAGAATCCCAGGAAGGATCGCAGCTCTGTGACGTTCTCGGGGCGAGGCCAGTTCACTACGGCTTCTACCTTGGCAGGGTCGGTGGCCCACGTAGGTCACAGAGGTATGGCAAAACCGGCACTTGTCTAAGGATAATTTCAAACCTTCGTTCCCCAGACGGTCGATCACCTTAAATAATCGTTCTTCGTGCTCTTCCAGAGTCCTTCCGAAGACGATGATATCATCCAGGTATACCAGACACTCCCGTGGAATCATGTCCCCGATAGTCTTCTCCATCAGCAGTTGGAATGTAGCAGGCGCCCCACATATACCTTGGGGCATACGGGTAAATTGATAGAATCCCAAGGGGCAGACGAAAGCTGTTTTTTCTTGATCTTCCGCGTTCATAGGTACCTGATAGTACCCGGACCGGAGGTCGAGCACGCTGAAACATTGACTTCCATTCAGCGCATTCAGTATCTCTTCGATGCGCGGAAGGTTGTACTGATCCGGTATCGTACGATTGTTCAATGTCCGATAGTCGATACACAGTCGTACGGATCCGTTCTTTTTACACACCACCACTATGGGGGACGCGTAGGGACCCCGAGACTCTGTCAAAATCCCGGCATCTTCCATATCGTGAAGGACGTTCCTCACGTCGTCCATATCCCGCGGGGCGAGGCGGCGTGAGTGTTCTCGGAACGGGGTGGTATCACTCAGTCAGATGGTATGTTGGGCGCTGTGACTACACCCCACGTCCATCTCACTCGTGGAGAACACATGTCGTCGTTGAGTCAACTGCGTGGCCAGCCGCTCCTTCCAATGGGTGGACAGTGTCGAATCACCGAAGTTGAAATCCAGCTCGACGAAACGCTCATCCGCGGCCGCCGCCTTCACCTGAGGGTGTGTCTGCTACAGGGACCGGATATATGCCACCCAACTTCTGACCGGCATCCAACTCCATCGGGAAGGGAGAGATATTCTGCACATACACGTGGGTTCGGCGTGGAATCTTAGTTGCCCACTCCCTCACCTCCGGTAGTATCTTATATCCTCTCTGGGCTTCTTCTTCCGGGGTACTCTCCAGAGAGAAAAGCTGATCATCCCCATCTCGTTCAGGGTAACAACACCAGACGGGCATTCTTTGTACTCCCCCTGGTAATATGGTCGTCAGTCCGGCCTGACGATTGTATAGGTCTACATGTCGCTCCAGGGCATATATCCGTTGGCACTCTTCTCTTAGGACTGGATCTAGGAGGGCGGTGGCTAGCGGCAACTCATTAGTCTCTTTCAGGTAAGCTCGGAACACTGCTTGTACTATATCAGCGTTGGTGCCTAAAATGATCGGGTACTTGCACTGTCCTTGGGGTTCCGGGCATACCAAGGCCGCTAATTGCATGGGGTGTCTGTTTCCGGTGTTCAGCTGGAGTATTTCCATTTGAACCCTTACAATCCCAGCGATAGGGTAGTCTTCATTGCTTAGCCCTCGTACTGTCACATGATCGGCCGTTCTCAGAGTACAGTGCCGGAGGTGCTGTTCATAGAACGGTTGGTATATGATGGTCACTTGCGACCCTGTATCCAGTAGGGCCGATGCGTAGATCCCCTCTACTAATACTGGCACGATGGCTGCAGGGCCTACTTGGCTGTAAGCCTCACAGTTGGGGGCGTCCTCCCCTGCCTCGGTATCCGCAGGGGCATTGGGGTTTTCTTGAGGGGTCTCCACGTCAGGCCCGGCGGCTTGTGCTCGGCATACCATCGTCCAGGCTGGGTTTCGTCGAGTGGGAGTTTTGTCCTCAGGGGGGTCCTCCCTTTCTGGGCAAGCCCGAGTGAAGTGGCCCTTCTTACCGCAGGTGTAGCAAAGGAGGTCCTTTGATTCAGAACGTCCCCGGTACGGGGGAGGGGAGTTGCGGGTGGGCCTAGCTTTGTGGCCCGAGCCCTTAGTGGCGACCTCCTCTTCTGGAGTCGCGGGGTTCTTGGCCTTGGCCCCAGCGGTTTTAGTCGGGTCACTGGTGGCAGGCTCCTTAACCTTGGCGGGAGTATGCAACCGACCATATGCCTCATGCTTGTTTATCTCATCCACTAGATCCTCCCAGCAAGGGGGGTCATTCCGCATCAGGGAGCATTTAACCATGATGGCGATAGGATTGTCGGGAAGTGCTCCTTTCCGGAATTGATTCCAGCAATACTCATCCACCTGGGTGGACTTAATCTGGTCTCGTTTCCGCATATCCCATAGGACATTCCTAATTCGGTGGAGATAGGCAGACAGCTCCTCCCCCAGCTTCTGGCGAAGGTTGAGGTACCTCATCATCAGTTGGCCTTCATCTTCAGTTCGCCCGTAAGCACGCTCAAGCGTCTCTAACATTTTCTGAGCAGTGACATCTGCATGTTGATCCTTAGCCAGCCGTATGGTGATGGAAGCGGGTGACCGTAGGCACTCCATTATGCGTTGTCGTTTGACTAGCTCAGGGCACGTCCATTCCTCTACAACCTGTGAAGTATACTCTATCCATACGTCAAACGCCTCTTCGCCCGCCGGTGTCGGTTTAGTGCCTG
This sequence comes from Ascaphus truei, assembly GCF_040206685.1. Taxonomy (NCBI): domain Eukaryota; kingdom Metazoa; phylum Chordata; class Amphibia; order Anura; family Ascaphidae; genus Ascaphus; species Ascaphus truei. Next base: position 34,089,529 of record NC_134495.1, read on the forward strand.
AAAAGATTTTCAGTTTACGATACTGCTGTTCAATCGATGCTTCAGCCTTGGCCCCTCCCAACTCGGCAAGACTTTGAACTAACATTCGGATCTCATTTCCCCCACTAGTAGGGGCCGGTGCAATACTGAGTGGCGGACTGTGGTCGGTGGCTGCACCTAAAGTAGACTCACAATAACTCTCAGGGGAAGAAGACGAGGCACACATATCCACCTCCTCCAAGTTCGTGCGGGAGCTGCCGGGTTCGGACTTGATGGGCCGCTCGGGGTACACCACCGCACAACTCGACTCGGCCGGGCCTTCAAACCACACGCTGGACGGTCCTTGGTCCGCATTTACATCTTGCCCGATGTTCACTAACACGGAATAATACCCCTTGGTCTCCGTACGTTGATCTACCACGGCTAGGGCGGTTGTACCCCGGAGATGAGTGTTGGCGCAAAGCTACTCGTATAGCTATAGACGGGACATCTATAGGAACGCAGCACACCGCAAGCGTGTGGGGCGGTGGCACTTCCAGCCTCATAGCCCACTCATATACTTCTGAGCGCGACAGGCACGGGAATATTGGTGACATTTTAGGAAGTTTGTTGAATAGGGCACCCCAGGTCTAAGATCTCAGCAGCGCCTCCAAATGTAAGAGGTTTCCCCCCCCCAATCGCAGATACAGTGTGGGGGTGCAGGGAACATATAATGTTACTCGGTGTTTGGTGCTATACCTGTTGGCTCACAGGAGGGCTGAGCTTCCGCCATAGGGAAACCTGGGGCAATATACTAGCATATCCAATTACAATGATGCAGCGCCTCCACCTGCGATGGCTCCCACCATAGGGGGAGTGGTTCCTCGCAGGACAATACCCAATAACCACATACAACTGATTGGATAAGAACGAATATCTTTACTACTGTGCCTAGAAAACATGCAATTACAACCGATAACAACAGGTGTCCCTCTCTAAAGGCAACCTGACTCAACGTCTCCCCGATGCTAACGCTAACGGACACCACGGAGGGTGTCCACACTTTATGCGTCACAGCGGACACTACCACCTATGCGTCACAGCGGACGATACCGTCCCAACACAATGATCCCACCCCCAAGTCCAGTGAATCCCACCCAAAGTCTCGCACTCCCAATTCATAGACCAGCGTGTGTGTATATGTGTGTGACTGCACAGCCACTATGTCTGATGATAGGCCTTGTTGGTGCACGTGAGGTGGTGAGTTACCTGCCCGGGCTCCAGCCACGGGTACTGCTATACCGCAGGGTGGGGATCGCTGGGGTGTCCTCCGAAGCTGGGGTGAATTCTGGCGTGGATAATATCACCGCTTTTCCCCGCCGTCTGTACCTTGACGAGAACTGGGTCGAGATCCATAGGCCGCAGTCAATCCGTACTGGGCCTCCACAAAGATAGTCTAGTTTTCTCTCATCAACAATCCATACGCTTGTTCCCTACTAACAATAGATAAAGGGGCAGGGTCCCTACCTAGGGCCTGTCCTTATCACACACCGCTAGGATGACTCAGGGCTATCTGGGGCCTAGGGGAGTACTGGCCTAGTGCCGGGAGTCACTGACTCCAGCACCCTACCTCCTTTCCCTAGCTGCTCCTGTCACCAACTGCCTAACGTGGCCTCTGCGCGCGAAATGTATCTCTATGTTGCAAACAGAGCTCCTCCAGCCCTATTGGCTCCCTGGCGTCATGGGGCCGTTCCAGAGGCTCATGGGACTTGAAGTCCTCTTACAGAGCCCTCCTCTCATAGGCTAGGGCTTCGCGGGCTTTCTGGGCCTGCACTGCGCATGCGCGAGCTCCCTGCAGTCCTCCCGGTGCTCCTAGCCCTTGCGCATGCGCAACGCCCCTAACAATGGCGGCGCCCTGCTCCGCGAGCCGACGGGACCGCAGCAACGCGATCGCGGCCTTACCGACGGCCCGATCGCGTCCCCGGCAACCGGCCCGATCGCGTCCCTGGCAACCGGCCGCACTCTTTGTAACGCGCGGCTCGCGCACCAGCAGGAGGGGGGGTCAATACGGCAAGGGGGACCTTGCTACATACATTTATAATAAAGATTTTAATAAAAACGGATAAATCAAAAATATAAAAAGATTCTCCTTTACATTCATAAGGCAAGAATCACACATATAAAATATAAAATAATTCACATTAATTCTATTAGATACATTAATCGCTTAATTCATTCCTAATCCTATTGGCTTTCCGCAATATATAAGGGACGACGATTATTCATGTTGGAAATATGAGACAAAGAAAATTGATTAAGAAACGACATAAGATCCAATTTCCAAAGTACCCATATATAAACACATATAATGATGTAGCATATTTTAACCAGAAAACTTTTGACCACACACATCAGGCCAATACATACACAGTGATATTGTGCAAGGCACAGGCCGGATGACATAAATGGATTCAAGTCAAAAAATACATAAAAATTATATGCAAAATAGCACATGTACATACACATATGCAAAAAATGTGCAAAAAACATATGCAAAAATATATGTGCAAAACATATATCGAAAAAGTGTACAAAACCATACACAAGAAAAACATATGAAGAAACATATGTAAAAAAACATATGTAAAAAAGCATATGTATAAAACATATGTGAAAAAATCAAAGAAAAGCACTCAATTCAAAGTCCACATTAAGGCCTTGAGGCACTAAAGTTTTTAAAGAAAAAATCCAAAAACTCTCTCTTTTTTTCAGTGCAACCTTCCTGTCCCCACCTCCCAATGGGGCAGTACGTGTTCTAGCACTGTGAACCCAAGGCCCGAAGTATCACCCTGATGTTTTAAAATGAAATGATTTGATAAAAAGTGCGTGGTAACTCCTCTTCTAACATTACCAATGTGTTCCAGAATACGTGTTTTTACCGGCCTGGTGGTCTGGCCTACATATTGTAGCCCACATGGGCATTGTATAAGGTAAATCACGCAGTCTGTCTTACATGTAATGTGTTGTTTTATTTGAAATGTCTCTTTTGAGACATTTGACTTGAATCCAAATTTGTCATCAGATCTGTGTCTATATGCTAAGCATGTTGTACAGCCAAAAAAAACTTTTATTTGAGGTAGCCATCTATTCCCCTCTTTAGAAACTTTAGGCAGAGCACTCGGTGCTAATTTATTCTTGAGTGTATTTGCTTTTTTGAAAATTACCATTGGTTGTTCAGGAACTATTTCTCCCAATATTGAGTCACTTTTTACAATGTGCCAATGTTTGCGTATGATTTTGACTATTTTATCAGACTGTCTATTAAAGTTTGTTAGAAAAGAAAAGTCAAAAAAAATTTGGGTCTTAATTTTTACTGTATTGCTCAGGCGATCTTTCCTTTCTAGATTCCCTACTTTCTCTACTGCATCCTGAATAATCTTATCCTCATACTTTTTTTCTTTAAATCTATCCTGCAAAAAAAGAGATTGTTTCTGAAAAATGTTGGTATCAGAACAATTTCTCCTGATCCTTCGTAGTTGACCATATGGTACATTTTGTAGCCATTTAGGGTGATGACAACTTGAGAGTGAAATGTAGTTGTTTATATCAACATCTTTAAAGAAAGTGTGTGTACTGATTGCTCCATCGTCAATGAGAACTGTCAGGACCAGGAAATTAACCCTTTCCAGACTGTACTCACAGGTAAATTTAAGATTGAGTAAGTTGTCATTCAGATAATGGATAAATCTCACCAGACTTTCCTCATCCCCTCTCCAGATAAAGAATATGTCATCTATGTATCTCCGCCACAGGCACAAGTCCGCACCCAGCTCTGCAATGGACCAAATATGGTCTTCCTCCCATGAACCCATGAGAAGATTTGCATAGCTGGGTGAAAACTTTGTGCCCATGGCGGTGCCACACTTCTGGAGGTAATATACTCCCTCGAACATAAAATAATTATGTTCGAGGATAAACTTAATCCCATCAAGGATAAAGTTCGCCTGTTCATGAGGCATATCATGATCTTTTGACAGAGCTCTGTCTATAGCATCAGTCCATCTTTATGGCTAATACAAGTATATAATGAAGTTATATCACATGTTGCTAGAAACCACCCTTCTTCCCACACTTGACTATCCAAAATACGCAGGATATCTGTCGTATCTTTCAGATACGATGGAAGTTTTTTCACATATTTTTGCAGGTAAGTATCTATATATGCGGATAGATTAGACGTCAGGGAATCAATACCCGCTACTATGGGTCTTCCTGGGGGATTAACTAGACTCTTGTGGAGTTTTGGGAGGTAATAGAAAATAGGTCTAATGGGATGTTCTCTATACAAAAAATTATATTCACTCTCAGTTATTACCCCATCAGCTTTCCCTTTATCTAACAGTATTTTTAGTTCGTACAAAAAATCTGAAGTTGGATCTTTTTTTAAATGTGTATATGTTTGTTTATCACCTAAGATCCTAGTGGACTCAGTAATATAGTCATCCCTGTTGATAATCGCGACTCCTCCCCCCTTATCAGCCTCTTTTATAACCACACTGTTGTCTTTTTGAAGGGTTTTGAGGGCTTCTCTTTCGCTTTTATTCAGGTTGTTATCAAATTTATATTCTGACCCAGCCAATTTTTCTAAATCTTTTTGTACCAACTGCGCAAAAACATCTACATTTTTCCCTTTCACGTGTTTAGAGTAAAATGTGGATGGCAATTTTAACCCAGAGTGTACCATAGTATGTTTATCCTCTGGAGATTGATTAATAGCATCTGTCCTAGAGTCTAGTTTTAGATTCTCATTAGTTCTAAGCTCCACCTCCTTTTTGCCTAAAAAATCTCTTAATTGTTAATTTTCTTAAAAATCTTTGTGCATCTAAAAAGAGGCCGAAGCCGCTTGAACCCAGTGGGGGCAAACTTCAGACCTCTTGAGATGAGAGACTCTGCAGGTTTTGTTAGTACTTTAGAACTCAGATTGAAGATATTCTTACCTATCTCCTGCTTTTTTTGAGGGATTTCTTTTTTTCCCCTTCCCCGTTTTCGTCGTTTCTTTCTCTTTTTCTCTTTTCCGAGGAGGGGTCTCTTTCCATCAGCGGAGCATAAGAATTTACTCCCTGAAAAGAAGCTGACCCCCCCCCTCACCTAAAAAACCCTTTTTATTTTTAAGTTTGAGCCCACTCTTCTGAAACATTTTATCTCTTTGGACTTCTCTCTGTTCCCTTCTATTGCATATATTTATTTCCCCTTCTGAGTCATAATCTATACTCATTGTTCTTTTCGGAGTTAATTCTATGCTTACTTGTGTTTTGGCATATCTATTACCCTGTTGGTGGAGGGTTTTGTATGGTTTTGTCCTCCAATTATCCCTCTCAGGGCTCTTCCTAGATTTTTTGGGGGGTATATTTTCTAGGTTTTTTCCCTTCTTTGGGCTTATCTTTTTTAGGGGGAGTTTTTTTAGGAGTTTTTTTTCTTTTCAACTTCTTTTTTAGCAATAGGTTCAACTTTTTCAGGTTTTTCGAGTTTTCTAGGGGGACCATCCTTATAGTCCTCCTCATCTCTTAGGATTTTTTTTACTTTCTTTGTAATAGTCTCTTTCCAGATTTTATCCAATTTGCTTTGCAAATGGGTGTCTTTCTCTTTAAAGAGTACAGTCTGATCTAAATGACCAATCCTCTCTTCAATTTCCTTCACCTCTATGCCAATCTGTGACACATGTTTTTTTTGCTGGTCCATGACTAAACCCATTAAATCATTTGAACATTTTTCCAAAGGATTATACCACTTATCTAGAAAGATTTCATCCTCCAGATCTATGGATGGATCTATTTTTTATGTCTAAGACCTCTTGGGACTCTCCCATTTAAGACATATTGTTCTAAAAATGTATAATCCCAAAAAAATTAATATCTTTAATAAGCAACCTCTCCAATTTTTCAAATTCAGCTTCTAAAATGTTAGCCTCCCCAATAATGGGGGCATTATCTAGATCTAATTTAAGAATATTCTTGAAGTCCACAGATTTTGTTTGTCTTCTGGAAAAAATATTGGAGGGGTTGCTATCTGATCAATTTTCTTTGTCTCATATTTCCAAGATGCAACAATCGTCGTCCCTTATATATTGCGGAAAGCCAATAGGATTAGGAATGAATTAAGCGATTTATATATCTAATAGAATTAATGTGAATTATTTAATATTTTCTATGTGTGATTCTTGCCTTATGAATGTAAAGGAGAATCTTTTTATATTTTTGATTTATCCGTTTTATTAAAATCTTTATTATAAATGTATAAAAATTGTTTTAAGATAAATGTTTAAATATCTGAACATATCCCGGCTTGATAGGTCATTTAGCTCATTTGCCCACCAATTAGGGATGCTATATCAATTATCCTATAGGAGGAGAGGTTATTGATAAGATAGTGGGTATATAAAGACCCCCGTAACAGGTCACTGCTACTCCTGACGAAGCCGTCATTTAGAACGGCGAAACGCGTAGAGCGTGACCCTACAATCGAGAGGGAGAGAGACTGCTGGGAATCCCGCGACGTCATCTTCAAATCGGCTGCATTACCGGAAGTGACGTGTCGGCTCCAGGCAGCGATGCACCATGGCGGCTTGATGCAGCAAAGACGGCGTGATGTGATGTTTTGATCACCAACGTTCTATGCTGTTATCCCATTGGGATCCCGTAAGCCTCCATTTTTATTGTTTTTGGATAAATTTGAGAGATTTTACCTTGGCTCTGTGTGTGTCTCTCTCTTTAGAGATTACACCTCCTCCTTATAGCCTCCATCTGTGGCCCTCTAGTCTGTAATTTTTCAGTTATAGAGGTGCTCTTTTGGGAGCTTCATTTGTTTCATATTGCCACAGTGTTGCACTATGTATTTTATTTCTTTTTAAGGTACCAACGCTCCCCTGGTTCTTCTTTGTCCTTGTTCGTGTGGACCTTTAAACAGTCCTTCTAAGGGTTTGAGTGTTCTTTTGTTCCTTTATTTGCATGTGATTTCATTTTGCATTTTATTTTCCGGTCTTTTGTTTACACAATATTAGTATTCACTTGTACTACGTTTAGTTGATAATATATGGAGCGCCATCTAGTTTGTTCGTGCTATCTCTATAGGCTAACAGCATAAAAACACACCTTTCAAAAATTAGCATGTGAGTCAGCATAATAATACAATGTATGTCAACACAGTATCTATTGACATGATTGCACATTACATAACAGCGTCATTACACATTACGTATGTCATAACAAAAATCCAATGTAATAAAATGTATCGTAATATTAACTAAAAACGATATATAAAGAGTACATATATAAAATATACCATTAAAACACTTCATATGTGTTATAGAGAGATATGGGTATATATGCACATCTCAAAAGGAACAATAAAAGCAATCTTTAACGAAAATATCAGTCTGACAATGAGTAGGTTGTCCCCAAACAACATAGCCATTGAACAGCAACTACTAATACTTCTATTAATAAGGGCCGTTCCATACAGCGTGCGGCCGCGCATTCCTATGCGAACGCGAGTGCACGTGCCGCATGCTTTTCATGTATATAGAGCCGGGAGCTGCAGGTTAGTGTATATGTGTGTATGTGTGAGTATGTGTGTGTGCATGTGTGTGTATATGTGTGTGCATGTGTGTGTATATGTGTGTATGTGTGAGTATGTGTGAGTATATGTGTGTGCATGGGTTGTGTGAGTGAATGTAAGTCCTAGATAGATTAAAAAAAAAAAAAAAGTTTAATAAATATATATTTTTTTGTTTTACAATCCTTGACACACACACACACACACACACACACACACACACACACACACACACACACACACACACACACACACACACACACACACACACACACACACACACACACACACACACACACACACACACCGATTGATGTCTCCTCAGAGGGTTTATCACCTAAGAAAAAGGGGGAGAAGAAACAACAAAAATGATTTTAATATACTGTATGATCCAAAAACATGTGGTTAAAATACATATCATGTCCATACAAAGCTTAAAAAGGTGCTCCAACCCCAAGGGTGCAGTGAAAGTTTTGATCATAAATGGACTCTCAGATCTATATCCACATTTAATCCTCGTGGGGTCAGAGTCTTGAGCATAAAGATCCAAAATGTTTTGTTTCAGCAGCTCTTGTTCTCTATCCCCTCCAGTGGGGGAGGACACGCTCAATTCCCGTAAACTTAAAACCTGACACATCCCCTAGGTGATGGGTTAAAAAGTGATTAGACAGAAGGCGAGTGGTGACCGTACGCCTAATATTTCCAATACGCTCGAGTATTCTAATTTTCACCTGTCTTTTGGCCTGTCCAACATATTGCAGCCCACATGGGCACTCGATTAAATAAATAATGTAATCTGTCTTACAGGTGATATGATCACTAGTTGGGTAGTTAGCAGCCACTCCTGAGGAAGCCGTTTACCCTACAACGGCGAAACGCGTCGAGCGTGGCTTAGAGGCTGTCTAAGTGAGAGAGGGAGAGAATCCGAGGCATCCATCGGTGTTCCCCACGCATACAGCGGTGACGTCGTGACCGGAAGTGGCGCGGCGGACCCAGACGGGTGCGGAAGACATTGTCGGCGTGGGCGGCCGAGCAATGGAGCGGTGAGATCGCTACTCGCCAGAGTACCGTGCAGCGGCTATCCTGCGTGTTTTCCTCTCATTTCTGTAAGCCGCCAATGGTGATTTTTAACTGTGCTACACATTGTTTGTGACCTGCACCATGGTCTGCTTTCTCTGTGTCTTCGAGACTGCCGAGGCTTTCTACCCACTTCATCCAGCGCCGTGACGGGTATTGGCTGACACACCATCTTTCCATTTTCATTGCTACACTTCTGGCACCTTCCAGGAACCCCACAAGTACTGGCTGCTACACTGCTCTCTGTATCTGCTCCATTGTGAGTAGACATTCGGGAGCCCTTTATTTCACTATTATTCTCACTGTGTATAACACACCTGCACTATGTGTATATATTTCGTATTTTGCATGGCATCCTCGCTCCCCTGAGATTTGGAAAGCCGGTTGATGAGATTACTGGGGTTGAAGACTGGCCAGGACAATGCTCATACAATCCCCTTCCCCAGGCACACAGTACAGATACCGCCCCCGGGCACACAGTACAGATACCGCCCCCGGGCTTACAGTACAGATACCGCCCCCGGGCACACAGTACAGATACCGCCCCCGGGCACACAGTACAGATACCGCCCCCGGGCACACAGTACAGATACCGCCCCCGGGCACACAGTACAGATACCGCCCCCGGGCACACAGTACAGATACCGCCCCCGGGCACACAGTACAGATACCGCCCCCGGGCACACAGTACAGGTACCGCCCCCGGGCGTACAGTACAGATACCGCCCCCGGGCACACAGTACAGATACCGCCCCCGGGCACACAGTACAGATACCGCCCCCGGGCACACAGTACAGATACCGCCCCCGGGCACACAGTACAGATACCGCCCCCGGGCACACAGTACAGATACCGCCCCCGGGCTTACAGTACAGATACCGCCCCCGGGCACACAGTACAGATACCGCCCCCGGGCACACAGTACAGATACCGCCCCCGGGCACACAGTACAGATACCGCCCCCGGGCACACAGTACAGATACCGCCCCCGGGCACACAGTACAGATACCGCCCCCGGGCACACAGTACAGATACCGCCCCCGGGCTTACAGTACAGATACCGCCCCCGGGCACACAGTACAGACACCGCCCCCGGGCACACAGTACAGATACCGCCCCCGGGCACACAGTACAGATACCGCCCCCGGGCTTACAGTACAGATACCGCCCCCGGGCTTACAGTACAGATACCGCCCCCGGGCACACAGTACAGATACCGCCCCCGGGCACACAGTACAGATACCGCCCCCGGGCTTACAGTACAGATACCGCCCCCGGGCACACAGTACAGACACCGCCCCCGGGCACACAGTACAGATACCGCCCCCGGGCACACAGTACAGATACCGCCCCCGGGCTTACAGTACAGATACCGCCCCCGGGCTTACAGTACAGATACCGCCCCCGGGCACACAGTACAGATACCGCCCCCGGGCACACAGTACAGATACCGCCCCCGGGCTTACAGTACAGATACCGCCCCCGGGCTTACAGTACAGATACCGCCCCCGGGCACACAGTACAGATACCGCCCCCGGGCACACAGTACAGATACCGCCCCCGGGCACACAGTACAGATACCGCCCCCGGGCACACAGTACAGATACTGCCCCCGGGCACACAGTACAGATACTGCCCCCGGGCACACAGTACAGATACCGCCCCCGGGCACACAGTACAGATACCGCCCCCGGGCTTACAGTACAGATACCGCCCCCGGGCACACAGTACAGATACCGCCCCCGGGCACACAGTACAGATACCGCCCCAGGGCACACAGTACAGATACCGCCCCCAGGCACACAGTACAGATACCGCCCCCGGGCTTACAGTACAGATACCGCCCCCGGGCACACAGTACAGATACCGCCCCCGGGCACACAGTACAGATACCGCCCCCGGGTACACAGTACAGATACCGCCCCCGGGCACACAGTACAGATACCGCCCCCGGGCTTACAGTACAGATACCGCCCCCAGGGCACACAGTACAGATACCGCCCCCGGGCACACAGTACAGATACCGCCCCCGGGCTTACAGTACAGATACCGCCCCCGGGCACACAGTACAGATTCCGCCCCCGGGCTTACAGTACAGATACCGCCCCCAGGGCACACAGTACAGATACCGCCCCCAGGCACACAGTACAGATACCGCCCCCGGGCACACAGTACAGATACCGCCCCCGGGCACACAGTACAGATACCGCCCCCGGGCACACAGTACAGATACCGCCCCCGGGCACACAGTACAGATACCGCCCCCGGGCACACAGTACAGATACCGCCCCCGGGCTTACAGTACAGATACCGCCCCCGGGCACACAGTACAGATACCGCCCCCGGGCACACAGTACAGATACCGCCCCCGGGCACACAGTACAGATACCGCCCCCGGGCACACAGTACAGATACCGCCCCCGGGCACACAGTACAGATACCGCCCCCGGGCACACAGTACAGATACCGCCCCCGGGCACACAGTACAGATACCGCCCCCGGGCACACAGTACAGATACCACCCCCGGGCACACAGTACAGATACCGCCCCCGGGCACACAGTACAGATACCGCCCCCGGGCACACAGTACAGATACCGCCCCCGGGCACACAGTACAGATACCGCCCCCGGGCACACAGTACAGATACCGCCCCCGGGCACACAGTACAGATACCGCCCCCAGGCACACAGTACAGATACCGCCCCCGGGCTTACAGTACAGATACCGCCCCCGGGCACACAGTACAGACACCGCCCCCGGGCACACAGTACAGATACCGCCCCCGGGCACACAGTACAGATACCGCCCCCGGGCTTACAGTACAGATACCGCCCCCGGGCACACAGTACAGATACCGCCCCCGGGCTTACAGTACAGATACCGCCCCCGGGCACACAGTACAGATACCGCCCCCGGGCACACAGTACAGATACCGCCCCCGGGCACACAGTACAGATACCGCCCCCGGGCTTACAGTACAGATACCGCCCCCGGGCACACAGTACAGACACCGCCCCCGGGCACACAGTACAGATACCGCCCCCGGGCACACAGTACAGATACCGCCCCCGGGCTTACAGTACAGATACCGCCCCCTGGGGGCACACAGTACAGATACCGCCCCCGGGCACACAGTACAGATACCGCCCCCGGGCACACAGTACAGATACCGCCCCCGGGCACACAGTACAGATACCGCCCCCAGGCACACAGTACAGATACCGCCCCAGGGCACACAGTACAGATACCGCCCCCAGGCACACAGTACAGATACCGCCCCCGGGCTTACAGTACAGATACCGCCCCCGGGCACACAGTACAGATACCGCCCCCGGGCACACAGTACAGATACCGCCCCCGGGCACACAGTACAGATACCGCCCCCGGGCACACAGTACAGATACCGCCCCCGGGCACACAGTACAGATACCGCCCCCGGGCACACAGTACAGATACCGCCCCCGGGCACACAGTACAGATACCGCCCCCGGGCGCACAGTACAGATACCGCCCCCGGGCGCACAGTACAGATACCGCCCCCGGGCGCACAGTACAGATACCGCCCCCGGGCGCACAGTACAGATACCGCCCCCGGGCACACAGTACAGATACCGCCCCCGGGCACACAGTACAGATACCGCCCCCGGGCACACAGTACAGATACCGCCCCCGGGCACACAGTACAGATACCGCCCCCGGGCACACAGTACAGATACCGCCCCCGGGCACACAGTACAGATACCGCCCCCGGGCACACAGTACAGATACCGCCCCCGGGCACACAGTACAGATACCGCCCCCGGGCACACAGTACAGATACCGCCCCCGGGCACACAGTACAGATACCGCCCCCGGGCACACAGTACAGATACCGCCCCCAGGAACACAGTACAGATACCGCCCCCGGGCACACAGTACAGATACCGCCCCCGGGCACACAGTACAGATACCGCCCCCGGGCACACAGTACAGATACCGCCCCAGGGCACACAGTACAGATACCGCCCCCAGGCACACAGTACAGATACCGCCCCCGGGCACACAGTACAGATACCGCCCCCGGGCACACAGTACAGATACCGCCCCCGGGCACACAGTACAGATACCGCCCCCAGGCACACAGTACAGATACCGCCCCAGGGCACACAGTACAGATACCGCCCCCAGGCACACAGTACAGATACCGCCCCCGGGCTTACAGTACAGATACCGCCCCCGGGCACACAGTACAGATACCGCCCCCGGGCACACAGTACAGATACCGCCCCCGGGCACACAGTACAGATACCGCCCCCGGGCTTACAGTACAGATACCGCCCCCTGGGGGCACACAGTACAGATACCGCCCCCGGGCACACAGTACAGATACCGCCCCCGGGCACACAGTACAGATACCGCCCCCGGGCACACAGTACAGATACCGCCCCCAGGCACACAGTACAGATACCGCCCCAGGGCACACAGTACAGATACCGCCCCCAGGCACACAGTACAGATACCGCCCCCGGGCTTACAGTACAGATACCGCCCCCGGGCACACAGTACAGATACCGCCCCCGGGCACACAGTACAGATACCGCCCCCGGGCACACAGTACAGATACCGCCCCCGGGCACACAGTACAGATACCGCCCCCGGGCACACAGTACAGATACCGCCCCCGGGCACACAGTACAGATACCGCCCCCGGGCACACAGTACAGATACCGCCCCCGGGCGCACAGTACAGATACCGCCCCCGGGCGCACAGTACAGATACCGCCCCCGGGCGCACAGTACAGATACCGCCCCCGGGCGCACAGTACAGATACCGCCCCCGGGCACACAGTACAGATACCGCCCCCGGGCACACAGTACAGATACCGCCCCCGGGCACACAGTACAGATACCGCCCCCGGGCACACAGTACAGATACCGCCCCCGGGCACACAGTACAGATACCGCCCCCGGGCACACAGTACAGATACCGCCCCCGGGCACACAGTACAGATACCGCCCCCGGGCACACAGTACAGATACCGCCCCCGGGCACACAGTACAGATACCGCCCCCGGGCACACAGTACAGATACCGCCCCCGGGCACACAGTACAGATACCGCCCCCAGGCACACAGTACAGATACCGCCCCCGGGCACACAGTACAGATACCGCCCCCGGGCACACAGTACAGATACCGCCCCCGGGCACACAGTACAGATACCGCCCCAGGGCACACAGTACAGATACCGCCCCCAGGCACACAGTACAGATACCGCCCCCGGGCACACAGTACAGATACCGCCCCCGGGCACACAGTACAGATACCGCCCCCGGGCACACAGTACAGATACCGCCCCCAGGCACACAGTACAGATACCGCCCCAGGGCACACAGTACAGATACCGCCCCCAGGCACACAGTACAGATACCGCCCCCGGGCTTACAGTACAGATACCGCCCCCGGGCACACAGTACAGATACCGCCCCCGGGCACACAGTACAGATACCGCCCCCGGGCACACAGTACAGATACCGCCCCCGGGCACACAGTACAGATACCGCCCCCGGGCACACAGTACAGATACCGCCCCCGATCACACAGTACAGATACCGCCCCCGGGTACACAGTACAGATACCGCCCCCGGGCACACAGTACAGATACCGCCCCCGGGCACACAGTACAGATACCGCCCCCGGGCACACAGTACAGATACCGCCCCCGGGCACACAGTACAGATACCGCCCCCGGGCACACAGTACAGATACCGCCCCCAGGCACACAGTACAGATACCGCCCCCGGGCTTACAGTACAGATACCGCCCCCGGGCACACAGTACAGATACCGCCCCCGGGCACACAGTACAGATACCGCCCCCGGGCACACAGTACAGATACCGCCCCCGGGCACACAGTACAGATACCGCCCCCGGGCACACAGTACAGATACCGCCCCCGGGCACACAGTACAGATACCGCCCCCGGGCACACAGTACAGATACCGCCCCCGGGCACACAGTACAGATACCGCCCCCAGGCACACAGTACAGATACCGCCCCCGGGCACACAGTACAGATACCGCCCCCGGGCACACAGTACAGATACCGCCCCCGGGCACACAGTACAGATACCGCCCCCGGGCTTACAGTACAGATACCGCCCCCGGGCACACAGTACAGATACCGCCCCCGGGCACACAGTACAGATACCGCCCCCGGGCACACAGTACAGATACCGCCCCCAGGCACACAGTACAGATACCGCCCCCAGGCGTACAGCTTCCCTGCAGAGCAAATCCACTCAGCAGGTGCTCAATCTCTCCCTGATTCCTCAACAGTGGGCTTAATCCCATCCCAGTGTCCGGGCCCCGCTCCCCTGCGCACAGCAGGGAGTATACCCCGCTCCCCTGCACACAGAAGGGAGTATACCCCCGCTCCCCTGCGCACAGCAGGGAGTATACCCCGCTCCCCTGCGCACAGCAGGGAGTATACCCCGCTCCCCTGCGCACAGCAGGGAGTATACCCCCGCTCCCCTGCGCACAGCAGGGAGTATACCCCGCTCCCCTGCGCACAGAAGGGAGTATACCCCCGCTCCCCTGCGCACAGCAGGGAGTATACCCCGCTCCCCTGCGCACAGCAGGGAGTATACCCCGCTCCCCTGCGCACAGCAGGGAGTATACCCCCGCTCCCCTGCGCACAGGAGGGAGTATACCCCCGCTCCCCTGCGCACAGCAAGGAGTATACCCCCGCTCCCCTGCGCACAGGAGGGAGTATACCCCCGCTCCCCCGCGCACAGTAGGGAGTATACCCCCGCTCCCCTGCGCACAGCAGGGAGTATACCCCCGCTCCCCTGCGCACAGCAGGGAGTATACCCCCGCTCCCCTGCGCACAGCAAGGAGTATACCCCCGCTCCTCCGCGCACAGCAGGGAGTATACCCCCGCTCCCCCGCGTACAGCAGGGAGTATACCCCCGCTCCCCGACGCACAGGAAGGAGTATACCCCCGCTCCCCGACGCACAGGAAGGAGTATACCCCCGCTCCCCTGCGCACAGCAGGGAGTATACCCCCGCTCCCCTGCGCACAGCAAGGAGTATACCCCCGCTCCCCTGCGCACAGCAGGGAGTATACCCCCGCTCCCCTGCGCACAGCAGGGAGTATACCCCCGCTCCCCTGCGCAAAGGAGGGAGTATACCCCCGCTCCCCTGCGCACAGGAGGAAGTATACCCCCGCTCCCCTGCGAACAGCAGGGAGTATACCCCCGCTCCCCTGCGCACAGCAGGGAGTATACCCCCGCTCCCCTGCGCACAGCAAGGAGTATACGCCCGCTCCCCTGCGCACAGGAAGGTGTATACCCCCGCTCCCCTGCGCACAGGAAGGTGTATACCCCCGCTCCCCTGCGCACAGCAGGGAGTATACCCCCGCTCCCCTGCGCACAGCAGCGAGTATACCCCCGCTCCCCCGCACACAGCAGGGAGTATACCCCCGCTCCCCTGCGCACAGCAAGGAGTATACCCCCGCTCCTCCGCGCACAGCAGGGAGTATACCCCCGCTCCCCCGCGTACAGCAGGGAGTATACCCCCGCTCCCGACGCACAGGAAGGAGTATACCCCCGCTCCCCGACGCACAGGAAGGAGTATACCCCCGCTCCCCTGCGCACAGCAGGGAGTATACCCCCGCTCCTCTGCGCACAGCAAGGAGTATACCCCCGCTCCCCTGCGCACAGCAGGGAGTATACCCCCGCTCCCCTGCGCACAGCAGGGAGTATACCCCCGCTCCCCTGCGCACAGCAGCGAGTATATCCCCGCTCCCCTGCGCACAGGAGGGAGTATACCCCCGCTCCCCTGCGCACAGCAGGGAGTATACCCCCGCTCCCCTGCGCACAGCAGGGAGTATACCCCCGCTCCCCAGCACACAGCAGGGAGTATACCCCCGCTCACAGCAGGGAGTATACCCCCGCTCCCCTGCGCACAGCAGGGAGTATACCCCCGCTCCCCTGCGCACAGGAAGGAGTATACCCCCGCTCCCCTGCGCACAGCAGGGAGTATACCCCCGCTCCCCTGCGCACAAGAAGGAGTATACCCCCGCTCCCCTGCGCACAGGAAGGAGTATACCCCCGCTCCCCTGCGCACAGCAAGGAGTATACCCCCGCTCCCCTGCGCACAGGAGGGAGTATACCCCCACTCTCCTGCGCACAGGAGGGAGTATACCCCCGCTCCCCTGCGCACAGCAGCGAGTATACCCCCGCTCCCCTGCGCACAGCAGGGAGTATATACCCGCTCCCCTGCGCACAGCAGGGAGTATACCCCCGCTCCCCTGCGCACAGGAAGGAGTATACCCCCGCTCCCCTGCGCACAGCAGGGAGTATACCCCCGCTCCCCTGCGCACAGCAGGGAGTATACACCCGCTCCCCTGCGCACAGCAGGGAGTATACCCCCGCTCCCCTGCGCACAGCAGGGAGTATACCCCCGCTCCCCTGCGCACAGCAGGGAGTATACCCCCGCTCCCCCGCGCGCAGCAGGGAGTATACCCCCGCTCCCCCGCGCACAGCAGGGAGTATACCCCAGCTCCCCCGCGCACAGCAGGGAGTATACCCCCGCTCCCCCGCGCACAGCAGGGAGTATACCCCCGCTCCCCTGCGCACAGCAGGAAGTATACCCCCGCTCCCCTGCGCACAGCAGGGAGTATACCCCCGCTCCCCTGCGCACAGCAGGGAGTATACCCCCGCTCCCCTGCGCACAGGAGGGAGTATACCCCCGCTCCCCTGCGCACAGGAATGAGTATACCCCCGCTCCCCTGCGCACAGCAGCGAGTATATCCCCGCTCCCCTGCGCACAGGAGGGAGTATACCCCCGCTCTCCTGCGCACAGGAGGGAGTATACCCCCGCTCCCCTGCGCACAGCAGGGAGTATACCCCCGCTCCCCTGCGCACAGCAGGGAGTATACCCCCGCTCCCCTGCGCACAGGAGGGAGTATACCCCCGCTCCCCTGCGCACAGGAGGGAGTATACCCCCGCTCCCCCGCACACAGCAGGGAGTATACCCCCGCTCCCCTGCGCACAGCAGGGAGTATACCCCCGCTCCCCTGCGCACAGGAAGGAGTATACCCCCGCTCCCCTGCGCACAGGAAGGAGTATACCCCCGCTCCCCCGCTCCCCTGCGCACAGCAGGGAGTATACCCCCGCTCCCCTGCGCACAGCAGGGAGTATACCCCCGCTCCCCTGCGCACAGCAGCGAGTATATCCCCGCTCCCCTGCGCACAGCAGGGAGTATATCCCGCTCCCCTGCGCACAGCAGGGAGTATACCCCCGCTCCCCTGCGCACAGCAGAGAGTATACCCCCGCTCCCCTGCGCACAGCAGGGAGTATACCCCCGCTCCCCTGCGCACAGCAGCGAGTATATCCCTGCTCCCCTGCGCACAGCAGGGAGTATACCCCCGCTCCCCCGCGCACAGCAGGGAGTATATCCCGCTCCCCTGCGCACAGCAGGGAGAATACCCCCGCTCCCCTGCGCACAGCAGGGAGTATACCCCCGCTCCCCTGCGCACAGCAGGGAGTATACCCCCGCTCCCCTGCGCACAGCAGGGAGTATACCCCCGCTCCCCTGCGCACAGCAGCGAGTATACCCCCGCTCTCCTGCGCACAGGAAGGAGTATACTCCCGCTCCCCTGCGCACAAGAAGGAGTATACCCCGCTCCCCTGCGCACAGAAGGGAGTATACCCCCGCTCCCCTGCGCACAGCAGGGAGTATACCCCGCTCCCCTGCGCACAGCAGGGAGTATACCCCGCTCCCCTGCGCACAGCAGGGAGTATACCCCCGCTCCCCTGCGCACAGGAGGGAGTATACCCCCGCTCCCCTGCGCACAGCAAGGAGTATACCCCCGCTCCCCTGCGCACAGGAGGGAGTATACCCCCGCTCCCCCGCGCACAGTAGGGAGTATACCCCCGCTCCCCTGCGCACAGCAGGGAGTATACCCCCGCTCCCCTGCGCACAGCAGGGAGTATACCCCCGCTCCCCTGCGCACAGCAAGGAGTATACCCCCGCTCCTCCGCGCACAGCAGGGAGTATACCCCCGCTCCCCCGCGTACAGCAGGGAGTATACCCCCGCTCCCCGACGCACAGGAAGGAGTATACCCCCGCTCCCCGACGCACAGGAAGGAGTATACCCCCGCTCCCCTGCGCACAGCAGGGAGTATACCCCCGCTCCCCTGCGCACAGCAAGGAGTATACCCCCGCTCCCCTGCGCACAGCAGGGAGTATACCCCCGCTCCCCTGCGCACAGCAGGGAGTATACCCCCGCTCCCCTGCGCAAAGGAGGGAGTATACCCCCGCTCCCCTGCGCACAGGAGGAAGTATACCCCCGCTCCCCTGCGAACAGCAGGGAGTATACCCCCGCTCCCCTGCGCACAGCAGGGAGTATACCCCCGCTCCCCTGCGCACAGCAAGGAGTATACGCCCGCTCCCCTGCGCACAGGAAGGTGTATACCCCCGCTCCCCTGCGCACAGGAAGGTGTATACCCCCGCTCCCCTGCGCACAGCAGGGAGTATACCCCCGCTCCCCTGCGCACAGCAGCGAGTATACCCCCGCTCCCCCGCACACAGCAGGGAGTATACCCCCGCTCCCCTGCGCACAGCAAGGAGTATACCCCCGCTCCTCCGCGCACAGCAGGGAGTATACCCCCGCTCCCCCGCGTACAGCAGGGAGTATACCCCCGCTCCCGACGCACAGGAAGGAGTATACCCCCGCTCCCCGACGCACAGGAAGGAGTATACCCCCGCTCCCCTGCGCACAGCAGGGAGTATACCCCCGCTCCTCTGCGCACAGCAAGGAGTATACCCCCGCTCCCCTGCGCACAGCAGGGAGTATACCCCCGCTCCCCTGCGCACAGCAGGGAGTATACCCCCGCTCCCCTGCGCACAGCAGCGAGTATATCCCCGCTCCCCTGCGCACAGGAGGGAGTATACCCCCGCTCCCCTGCGCACAGCAGGGAGTATACCCCCGCTCCCCTGCGCACAGCAGGGAGTATACCCCCGCTCCCCAGCACACAGCAGGGAGTATACCCCCGCTCACAGCAGGGAGTATACCCCCGCTCCCCTGCGCACAGCAGGGAGTATACCCCCGCTCCCCTGCGCACAGGAAGGAGTATACCCCCGCTCCCCTGCGCACAGCAGGGAGTATACCCCCGCTCCCCTGCGCACAAGAAGGAGTATACCCCCGCTCCCCTGCGCACAGGAAGGAGTATACCCCCGCTCCCCTGCGCACAGCAAGGAGTATACCCCCGCTCCCCTGCGCACAGGAGGGAGTATACCCCCACTCTCCTGCGCACAGGAGGGAGTATACCCCCGCTCCCCTGCGCACAGCAGCGAGTATACCCCCGCTCCCCTGCGCACAGCAGGGAGTATATACCCGCTCCCCTGCGCACAGCAGGGAGTATACCCCCGCTCCCCTGCGCACAGGAAGGAGTATACCCCCGCTCCCCTGCGCACAGCAGGGAGTATACCCCCGCTCCCCTGCGCACAGCAGGGAGTATACACCCGCTCCCCTGCGCACAGCAGGGAGTATACCCCCGCTCCCCTGCGCACAGCAGGGAGTATACCCCCGCTCCCCTGCGCACAGCAGGGAGTATACCCCCGCTCCCCCGCGCGCAGCAGGGAGTATACCCCCGCTCCCCCGCGCACAGCAGGGAGTATACCCCAGCTCCCCCGCGCACAGCAGGGAGTATACCCCCGCTCCCCCGCGCACAGCAGGGAGTATACCCCCGCTCCCCTGCGCACAGCAGGAAGTATACCCCCGCTCCCCTGCGCACAGCAGGGAGTATACCCCCGCTCCCCTGCGCACAGCAGGGAGTATACCCCCGCTCCCCTGCGCACAGGAGGGAGTATACCCCCGCTCCCCTGCGCACAGGAATGAGTATACCCCCGCTCCCCTGCGCACAGCAGCGAGTATATCCCCGCTCCCCTGCGCACAGGAGGGAGTATACCCCCGCTCTCCTGCGCACAGGAGGGAGTATACCCCCGCTCCCCTGCGCACAGCAGGGAGTATACCCCCGCTCCCCTGCGCACAGCAGGGAGTATACCCCCGCTCCCCTGCGCACAGGAGGGAGTATACCCCCGCTCCCCTGCGCACAGGAGGGAGTATACCCCCGCTCCCCCGCACACAGCAGGGAGTATACCCCCGCTCCCCTGCGCACAGCAGGGAGTATACCCCCGCTCCCCTGCGCACAGGAAGGAGTATACCCCCGCTCCCCTGCGCACAGGAAGGAGTATACCCCCGCTCCCCCGCTCCCCTGCGCACAGCAGGGAGTATACCCCCGCTCCCCTGCGCACAGCAGGGAGTATACCCCCGCTCCCCTGCGCACAGCAGCGAGTATATCCCCGCTCCCCTGCGCACAGCAGGGAGTATATCCCGCTCCCCTGCGCACAGCAGGGAGTATACCCCCGCTCCCCTGCGCACAGCAGAGAGTATACCCCCGCTCCCCTGCGCACAGCAGGGAGTATACCCCCGCTCCCCTGCGCACAGCAGCGAGTATATCCCTGCTCCCCTGCGCACAGCAGGGAGTATACCCCCGCTCCCCCGCGCACAGCAGGGAGTATATCCCGCTCCCCTGCGCACAGCAGGGAGAATACCCCCGCTCCCCTGCGCACAGCAGGGAGTATACCCCCGCTCCCCTGCGCACAGCAGGGAGTATACCCCCGCTCCCCTGCGCACAGCAGGGAGTATACCCCCGCTCCCCTGCGCACAGCAGCGAGTATACCCCCGCTCTCCTGCGCACAGGAAGGAGTATACTCCCGCTCCCCTGCGCACAAGAAGGAGTATACCCCTGCTCCCCTGCGCACAGCAGGGAGTATACCCCCGCTCCCCTGCGCACAGCAGGGAGTATACCCCCGCTCCCCCGCGCACAGCAGGGAGTATACCCCCGCTCCCCCACGCACAGCAGGGAGTATATCCCCGCTCCCCTGCGCACAGCAGGGAGTATACCCCCGCTCCCCTGCGCACAGCAGGGAGTATACCCCCGCTCCCCTGCGCACAGCAGGGAGTATACCCCCGCTCCCCTGCGCATAGCAGGGAGTATACCCCCGCTCCCCTGCGCACAGGAGGGAGTATACCCCCGCTCTCCTGCGCACAGCAGGGAGTATACCCCCGCTCCCCTGCGCACAGCAGGGAGTATACCCCCGCTCCCCTGCGCACAGCAGGGAGTATACCCCCGCTCCCCTGCGCACAGCAGCGAGTATACCCCCGCTCCCCAGCGCACAGGAAGGAGTATACCCCCGCTCCCCTGCGCACAGCAGGGAGTATACCCCCGCTCCCCTGCGCACAGGAGGGAGTATACCCCCGCTCCCCTGCGCACAGCAGGGAGTATACCCCCGCTCCCCTGCGCACAGCAGGGAGTATACCCCCGCTCCCCTGCGCACAGCAGGGAGTATACCCCCGCTCCCCTGCGCACAGCAGGGAGTATACCCCCGCTCCCCTGCGCACAGCAGGGAGTATATCCCCGCTCCCCTGCGCACAGCAGGGAGTATACCCCCGCTCCCCCGCGCACAGCAGGGAGTATACCCTCGCTCCCCGACGCACAGGATGGAGTATATCCCCGCTCCCCTGCGCACAGCAGGGAGTATACCCCCGCTCCCCTGCGCACAGGAGGGAGTATACCCCCGCTCCCCTGCGCACAGGAAGGAGTATACCCCCGCTCCCCTGCGCACAGCAGGGAGTATACCCCCGCTCCCATGCGCACAGCAGGGAGTATACCCCCGCTCCCCTGCGCACAGCAGGGAGTATACCCCCGCTCCCCTGCGCACAGGAGGGAGTATACCCCCGCTCCCCCGCGCACAGGAAGGAGTATACCCCCGCTCCCCTGCGCACAGCAGGGAGTATACCCCCGCTCCCCTGCGCACAGGAGGGAGTATACCCCCGCTCCCCTGCGCACAGGAGGGAGTATACCCCCGCTTCCCTGCGCACAGCAGGGAGTATACCCCCGCTCCCCAGCGCACAGGAAGGAGTATACCCCCGCTCCCCTGCGCACAGCAGGGAGTATACCCCCGCTCCCCTGCGCACAGGAGGGAGTATACCCCCGCTCCCCTGCGCACAGGAGGGAGTATACCCCCGCTCCCCTGCGCACAGCAGGGAGTATACCCCCTCTCCCCTGCGCACAGCAGGGAGTATACCCCCGCTCCCCTGCGCACAGCAGGGAGTATATCCCCGCTCCCCTGCGCACAGCAGGGAGTATACCCCCGCTCCCCTGCGCATAGCAGGGAGTATACCCTCGCTCCCCGACGCACAGGAAGGAGTATACCCCCGCTCCCCTGCGCACAGCAGGGAGTATACCCCCGCTCCCCTGCGCACAGGAGGGAGTATACCCCCGCTCCCCCGCGCACAGCAGGGAGTATACCCCCGCTCACCTGCGCACAGGAGGGAGTATACCCCCGCTCCCCTGTGCACAGCAGGGAGTATACCCCCGCTCCCCTGCGCACGCAGGGAGTATACCCCCGCTCCCCTGCGCACAGGAGAGAGTATACCCCCGCTCCCCTGCGCACAGCAGGGAGTATACCCCCACTCCCCTGCGCATAGCAGGGAGTATAACCCCGCTCCCCTGCGCACAGCAGGGAGTATACCCCCGCTCCCCCGCGCACAGCAGGGAGTATACCCCCGCTCCCCTGTGCACAGGAAGGTGTATACCCCCGCTCCCCTGCGCACAGCAGGGAGTATACCCCCGCGCACAGCAGGGAGTATACCCCCGCTCCCCTGCGCACAGCAGGGAGTATACCCCCGCTCCCCCGCGCACAGCAGGGAGTATACCCCCGCTCCCCTGCGCACAGCAGGGAGTATATCCCCGCTCCCCTGTGCACAGCAGGGAGTATACCCCCGCTCCTCCGCGCACAGCAGGGAGTATACTCCCGCTCCCCTGCGCACAGCAGGGAGTATACCCCCGCTCCCCCGCGCACAGCAGGGAGTATACCCCCGCTCTCCTGCGCACAGGAGGGAGTATACCCCCGCTCCCCCGCGCACAGCAGGGAGTATAGCCCCGCTCCCCTGCGCACAGGAGGGAGTATACCCCCGCTCCCCTGCGCACAGCAGGGAGTATACCCCCGCTCCCCTGCGCACAGGAGGGAGTATACCCCCGCTCCCCTGCGCACAGGAAGGAGTATACCCCCGCTCCCCTGCGCACAGCAGGGAGTATACCCCCGCTCCCATGCGCACAGCAGGGAGTATACCCCCGCTCCCCTGCGCACAGCAGGGAGTATACCCCCGCTCCCCTGCGCACAGGAGGGAGTATACCCCCGCTCCCCCGCGCACAGGAAGGAGTATACCCCCGCTCCCCTGCGCACAGCAGGGAGTATACCCCCGCTCCCCTGCGCACAGGAGGGAGTATACCCCCGCTCCCCTGCGCACAGGAGGGAGTATACCCCCGCTTCCCTGCGCACAGCAGGGAGTATACCCCCGCTCCCCAGCGCACAGGAAGGAGTATACCCCCGCTCCCCTGCGCACAGCAGGGAGTATACCCCCGCTCCCCTGCGCACAGGAGGGAGTATACCCCCGCTCCCCTGCGCACAGGAGGGAGTATACCCCCGCTCCCCTGCGCACAGCAGGGAGTATACCCCCTCTCCCCTGCGCACAGCAGGGAGTATACCCCCGCTCCCCTGCGCACAGCAGGGAGTATATCCCCGCTCCCCTGCGCACAGCAGGGAGTATACCCCCGCTCCCCTGCGCATAGCAGGGAGTATACCCCCGCTCCCCTGCGCACAGCAGGGAGTATACCCCCGCTCCCCTGCGCACAGCAGGGAGTATACCCCCGCTCCCCTGCGCACAGGAGGGAGTATACCCCCGCTCTCCTGCGCACAGCAGGGAGTATACCCCCGCTCCCCTGCGCACAGCAGGGAGTATACCCCCGCTCCCCTGCGCACAGCAGGGAGTATACCCCCGCTCCCCTGCGCACAGCAGCGAGTATACCCCCGCTCCCCAGCGCACAGGAAGGAGTATACCCCCGCTCCCCTGCGCACAGCAGGGAGTATACCCCCGCTCCCCTGCGCACAGGAGGGAGTATACCCCCGCTCCCCTGCGCACAGCAGGGAGTATACCCCCGCTCCCCTGCGCACAGCAGGGAGTATACCCCCGCTCCCCTGCGCACAGCAGGGAGTATACCCCCGCTCCCCTGCGCACAGCAGGGAGTATACCCCCGCTCCCCTGCGCACAGCAGGGAGTATATCCCCGCTCCCCTGCGCACAGCAGGGAGTATACCCCCGCTCCCCCGCGCACAGCAGGGAGTATACCCTCGCTCCCCGACGCACAGGATGGAGTATATCCCCGCTCCCCTGCGCACAGCAGGGAGTATACCCCCGCTCCCCTGCGCACAGGAGGGAGTATACCCCCGCTCCCCTGCGCACAGGAAGGAGTATACCCCCGCTCCCCTGCGCACAGCAGGGAGTATACCCCCGCTCCCATGCGCACAGCAGGGAGTATACCCCCGCTCCCCTGCGCACAGCAGGGAGTATACCCCCGCTCCCCTGCGCACAGGAGGGAGTATACCCCCGCTCCCCCGCGCACAGGAAGGAGTATACCCCCGCTCCCCTGCGCACAGCAGGGAGTATACCCCCGCTCCCCTGCGCACAGGAGGGAGTATACCCCCGCTCCCCTGCGCACAGGAGGGAGTATACCCCCGCTTCCCTGCGCACAGCAGGGAGTATACCCCCGCTCCCCAGCGCACAGGAAGGAGTATACCCCCGCTCCCCTGCGCACAGCAGGGAGTATACCCCCGCTCCCCTGCGCACAGGAGGGAGTATACCCCCGCTCCCCTGCGCACAGGAGGGAGTATACCCCCGCTCCCCTGCGCACAGCAGGGAGTATACCCCCTCTCCCCTGCGCACAGCAGGGAGTATACCCCCGCTCCCCTGCGCACAGCAGGGAGTATATCCCCGCTCCCCTGCGCACAGCAGGGAGTATACCCCCGCTCCCCTGCGCATAGCAGGGAGTATACCCTCGCTCCCCGACGCACAGGAAGGAGTATACCCCCGCTCCCCTGCGCACAGCAGGGAGTATACCCCCGCTCCCCTGCGCACAGGAGGGAGTATACCCCCGCTCCCCCGCGCACAGCAGGGAGTATACCCCCGCTCACCTGCGCACAGGAGGGAGTATACCCCCGCTCCCCTGTGCACAGCAGGGAGTATACCCCCGCTCCCCTGCGCACGCAGGGAGTATACCCCCGCTCCCCTGCGCACAGGAGAGAGTATACCCCCGCTCCCCTGCGCACAGCAGGGAGTATACCCCCACTCCCCTGCGCATAGCAGGGAGTATAACCCCGCTCCCCTGCGCACAGCAGGGAGTATACCCCCGCTCCCCCGCGCACAGCAGGGAGTATACCCCCGCTCCCCTGTGCACAGGAAGGTGTATACCCCCGCTCCCCTGCGCACAGCAGGGAGTATACCCCCGCGCACAGCAGGGAGTATACCCCCGCTCCCCTGCGCACAGCAGGGAGTATACCCCCGCTCCCCCGCGCACAGCAGGGAGTATACCCCCGCTCCCCTGCGCACAGCAGGGAGTATATCCCCGCTCCCCTGTGCACAGCAGGGAGTATACCCCCGCTCCTCCGCGCACAGCAGGGAGTATACTCCCGCTCCCCTGCGCACAGCAGGGAGTATACCCCCGCTCCCCCGCGCACAGCAGGGAGTATACCCCCGCTCTCCTGCGCACAGGAGGGAGTATACCCCCGCTCCCCCGCGCACAGCAGGGAGTATAGCCCCGCTCCCCTGCGCACAGGAGGGAGTATACCCCCGCTCCCCTGCGCACAGCAGGGAGTATACCCCCGCTCCCCTGCGCACAGGAGGGAGTATACCCCCGCTCCCCTGCGCACAGGAAGGAGTATACCCCCGCTCCCCTGCGCACAGCAGGGAGTATACCCCCGCTCCCATGCGCACAGCAGGGAGTATACCCCCGCTCCCCTGCGCACAGCAGGGAGTATACCCCCGCTCCCCTGCGCACAGGAGGGAGTATACCCCCGCTCCCCCGCGCACAGGAAGGAGTATACCCCCGCTCCCCTGCGCACAGCAGGGAGTATACCCCCGCTCCCCTGCGCACAGGAGGGAGTATACCCCCGCTCCCCTGCGCACAGGAGGGAGTATACCCCCGCTTCCCTGCGCACAGCAGGGAGTATACCCCCGCTCCCCAGCGCACAGGAAGGAGTATACCCCCGCTCCCCTGCGCACAGCAGGGAGTATACCCCCGCTCCCCTGCGCACAGGAGGGAGTATACCCCCGCTCCCCTGCGCACAGGAGGGAGTATACCCCCGCTCCCCTGCGCACAGCAGGGAGTATACCCCCTCTCCCCTGCGCACAGCAGGGAGTATACCCCCGCTCCCCTGCGCACAGCAGGGAGTATATCCCCGCTCCCCTGCGCACAGCAGGGAGTATACCCCCGCTCCCCTGCGCATAGCAGGGAGTATACCCTCGCTCCCCGACGCACAGGAAGGAGTATACCCCCGCTCCCCTGCGCACAGCAGGGAGTATACCCCCGCTCCCCTGCGCACAGGAGGGAGTATACCCCCGCTCCCCCGCGCACAGCAGGGAGTATACCCCCGCTCACCTGCGCACAGGAGGGAGTATACCCCCGCTCCCCTGTGCACAGCAGGGAGTATACCCCCGCTCCCCTGCGCACGCAGGGAGTATACCCCCGCTCCCCTGCGCACAGGAGAGAGTATACCCCCGCTCCCCTGCGCACAGCAGGGAGTATACCCCCACTCCCCTGCGCATAGCAGGGAGTATAACCCCGCTCCCCTGCGCACAGCAGGGAGTATACCCCCGCTCCCCCGCGCACAGCAGGGAGTATACCCCCGCTCCCCTGTGCACAGGAAGGTGTATACCCCCGCTCCCCTGCGCACAGCAGGGAGTATACCCCCGCGCACAGCAGGGAGTATACCCCCGCTCCCCTGCGCACAGCAGGGAGTATACCCCCGCTCCCCCGCGCACAGCAGGGAGTATACCCCCGCTCCCCTGCGCACAGCAGGGAGTATATCCCCGCTCCCCTGTGCACAGCAGGGAGTATACCCCCGCTCCTCCGCGCACAGCAGGGAGTATACTCCCGCTCCCCTGCGCACAGCAGGGAGTATACCCCCGCTCCCCCGCGCACAGCAGGGAGTATACCCCCGCTCTCCTGCGCACAGGAGGGAGTATACCCCCGCTCCCCCGCGCACAGCAGGGAGTATAGCCCCGCTCCCCTGCGCACAGGAGGGAGTATACCCCCGCTCCCCTGCGCACAGGAGGGAGTATACCCCCGCTCCCCTGCGCACAGCAGGGAGTATACCCCCGCTCCCCCGCGCACAGCAGGGAGTATACCCCCGCTCCCCTGCGCACAGCAGGGAGTATACCCCCGCTCCCCCGCGCACAGTAGGGAGTATACCCCCGCTCCCCTGCGCACAGCAGGGAGTATACCCCCGCTCCCCTGCGCACAGCAGGGAGTATATCCCCGCTCCCCTGCGCACAGCAGGGAGTATACCCCCGCTCCCCTGCGCACAGCAGGGAGTATACCCCCGCTCCCCTGCGCACAGCAGGGAGTATACCCCCGCTCCCCTGCGCACAGCAGGGAGTATACCCCCGCTCCCCCGCGCACAGCAGGGAGTATACCCCCGCTCCCCTGCGCACAGCAGGGAGTATACCCCCGCTCCCCTGCGCACAGCAGGGAGTATACCCCCGCTCCCCTGCGCACAGGAAGGAGTATACCCCCGCTCCCCTGCGCACAGGAAGGTGTATACCCCCGCTCCCCTGCGCACAGCAGGGAGTATACCCCCGCTCCCCTGCGCACAGGAGGGAGTATACCCCCGCTCCCCTGCGCACAGGAGGGAGTATACCCCCGCTCCCCTGCGCACAGCAGGGAGTATACCCCGCTCCCCTGCGCACAGCAGGTAGTATACCCCCGCTCCCCTGCGCACAGCAGGGAGTATACCCCCGCTCCCCTGCGCAGGAGTATACCCCCGCTCCCCTGCGCACAGCAGGGAGTATACCCCCGCTCCCCTGCGCAGGAGTATACCCCCGCTCCCCTGCGCACAGGAAGGAGTATACCCCCGCTCCCCTGCGCACAGCAGGGAGTATACCCCCGCTCCCCTGCGCACAGCAGGGAGTATACCCCCGCTCCCCTGCGCACAGCAGGGAGTATACCCCCGCTCCCCTGCGCACAGCAGGGAGTATACCCCCGCTCCCCTGCGCACAGCAGGGAGTATACCCCCGCTCCCCTGTGCACAGCAGGGAGTATACTCCCGCTCCCCTGCGCACAGCAGCGAGTATACCCCCGCTCCCCTGCGCACAGGAAGGAGTATACCCCCGCTCCCCGACGCACAGCAGGGAGTATACCCCCGCTCTCCTGCGCACAGCAAGGAGTATACCCCCGCTCCCCTGCGCACAGGAGGGAGTATACCCCCGCTCCCCTGCGCACAGCAGGGAGTATACCCCCGCTCCCCTGCGCACAGCAGCGAGTATACCCCCGCTCCCCTGCGCACAGGAGGGAGTATACCCCTGCTCCCCTGCGCACAGCAGGGAGTATACCCCCGCTCCCCTGCGCACAGCAGGGAGTATACCCCCGCTCCCCCGCGCACAGCAGGGAGTATACCCCCGCTCCCCCGCGCACAGCAGGGAGTATACCCCCGCTCCCCCGCGCACAGCAGGGAGTATACCCCCGCTCCCCCGCGCACAGCAGGGAGTATACCCCGCTCCCCCGCGCACAGCAGGGAGTATACCCCCGCTCCCCCGCGCACAGCAGGGAGTATACCCCCGCTCCCCTGCGCACAGCAGGGAGTATACCCCCCTCCCCCGCGCACAGCAGGGAGTATACCCCCGCTCCCCCGCGCACAGCAAGGAGTATACCCCCGCTCCCCTGCGCACAGCAGGGAGTATACCCCCGCTCCCCCGCGCACAGCAGGGAGTATACCCCCGCTCCCCCGCGCACAGCAAGGAGTATACCCCCGCTCCCCTGCGCACAGCAGGGAGTATACCCCCGCTCCCCTGCGCACAGCAGGGAGTATACCCCCGCTCCCCCGCGCACAGCAGGGAGTATACCCCCGCTCCCCCGCGCACAGCAGGGAGTATACCCCCGCTCCCCCGCGCACAGCAGGGAGTATACCCCCGCTCCCCCGCGCACAGCAGGGAGTATACCCCCGCTCCCCCGCGCACAGCAGGGAGTATACCCCCGCTCCCCCGCGCACAGCAGGGAGTATACCCCCGCTCCCCCGCGCACAGCAGGGAGTATATCGGAGGAATGTGAGCGTGTCTCTGTGTCACGTGATTTCTCGGAAAAGGAGGAAATATCAACAAGGGGAAGAGACAGCGAGAGAGAGAGAGGGGGGGAGAGTGAAACCACAGAGAGACAGAGAGAGGTTGAGAGAGACACACGGGAGAGAAAGAGAGAGAGATACACACAGAGAGACAGAGAGAGAGGGAGACAGAGCAAGAGAGAGACACAGAGAGAGAGAGGGGGAGAGAGACACACGGGAGAGAGAGAGACACACACAGAGAGAGGGGAGAGAGAGAGACACACACAGAGAGGGGAGAGAGAGAGAGAGAGAGAGAGAGACACACAAATAGAGAGAGGGGGGGAGAGGTGGGAGAGAGAGAGAGAGACACACAAATAGAGAGAGGGGGGGAGAGGTGGGAGAGAGAGAGAGAGACACACAAATAGAGAGAGACACACACAGAGAGAGGGAAAACAGACAGACTCCGGCTGAAAAGTTAAGAAGCAGAAAAAGGTAAAAAAAAACAACTTTATTATTACCCTATATACAGAGGGGGGAGGGTCACGGTGCAGGGGGGGGTCACGGTGCAGGGGGGGTGTCACGGTGCAGGGGGGGGGGGTGTCACGGTGCAGAGGGGGGGTGTCACGGTGCAGAGGGGGGGTGTCACGGTGCAGAGGGGGGGGTGTCACGGTGCAGAGGGGGGGTGTCACGGTGCAGAGGGGGGGTGGTCACGGTGCAGAGGGGGGTGTCACGGTGCAGGGGGGGGTGTCACGGTGCAGGGGGGGGGTGTCACGGTGCAGGGGGGGGGTGTCACGGTGCAGGGGGGGGGTGTCACGGTGCAGGGGGGGTGTGTCACGGTGCAGAGGGGGGGTGTCACGGTGCAGAGGGGGGGTGTCACGGTGCAGAGGGGGGGTGTCACGGTGCAGGGGGGGGTGTCACGGTGCAGAGGGGGGTGTCACGGTGCAGGGGGGGTGTCACGGTGCAGAGGGGGGGTGTCACGGTGCAGAGGGGGGGTGTCACGGTGCAGAGGGGGGTGTCACGGTGCAGAGGGGGGGTGTCACGGTGCAGAGGGGGGGTGTCACGGTGCAGAGGGGGGGTGTCACGGTGGAGAGGGGGGGTGGTCACGGTGCAGAGGGGGGGTTCACGGTGCAGGGGGGGGTCACGGTGCAGAGGGGGGAGGGTCACGGTGCAGAGGGGGGAGGGTCACGGTGCAGAGGGGGGAGGGTCACGGTGCAGAGGGGGAGGGTCAAGGTGCAGAGGGGGGGTGTCACGGTGCAGAGGGGGGGTGTCACGGTGCAGAGGGGGGGTGTCACGGTGCAGAGGGGGGGTGTCACGGTGCAGAGGGGGGGTGTCACGGTGCAGAGGGGGGGTGTCACGGTGCAGAGGGGGGGTGTCACGGTGCAGAGGGGGGGTGTCACGGTGCAGAGGGGGGGTGTCACGGTGCAGAGGGGGGGTGTCACGGTGCAGAGGGAGGGTGTCACGGTGCAGAGGGGGGGTGTCACGGTGCAGAGGGGGGGTGTCACGGTGCAGAGGGGGGGTGTCACGGTGCAGAGGGGGGGTGGTCACGGTGCAGAGGGGGGTGTCACGGTGCAGGGGGGGGTGTCACGGTGCAGAGGGGGGGTGTCACGGTGCAGGGGGGGGGTGTCACGGTGCAGGGGGGGGGTGTCACGGTGCAGGGGGGGGGTGTCACGGTGCAGAGGGGGGGTGTCACGGTGCAGAGGGGGGGTGTCACGGTGCAGAGGGGGGGTGTCACGGTGCAGGGGGGGGTGTCACGGTGCAGAGGGGGGTGTCACGGTGCAGGGGGGGTGTCACGGTGCAGAGGGGGGGTGTCACGGTGCAGAGGGGGGGTGTCACGGTGCATAGGGGGGTGTCACGGTGCAGAGGGGGGGTGTCACGGTGCAGAGGGGGGTGTCACGGTGCAGAGGGGGGTGTCACGGTGCAGAGGGGGGGTGTCACGGTGCAGAGGGGGGGTGTCACGGTGCAGAGGGGGGGTGTCACGGTGGAGAGGGGGGTGGTCACGGTGCAGAGGGGGGGTTCACGGTGCAGGGGGGGGTCACGGTGCAGAGGGGGGAGGGTCACGGTGCAGAGGGGGGAGGGTCACGGTGCAGAGGGGGTAGGGTCACGGTGCAGAGGGGGGGTGTCACGGTGCAGAGGGGGGGTGTCACGGTGCAGAGGGGGGGTGTCACGGTGCAGAGGGGGGGTGTCACGGTGCAGAGGGGGGGTGGTCACGGTGCAGAGGGGGGGGGTCACGGTGCAGGGGGGGGTCACGGTGCAGAGGGGGGAGGGTCACGGTGCAGAGGGGGTAGGGTCACGGTGCAGAGGGGGAGGGTCACGGTGCAGAGGGGGGTCTCACGGTGCAGAGGGGGGAGGGTCACGGTGCAGAGGGGGGAGGGTCACGGTGCAGAGGGGAGGGTCACGGTGCAGAGGGGGTAGGGTCACGGTGCAGAGGGGGGAGGGTCACGGTGCAGAGGGGGGTCTCACGGTGCAGATTGGGAAGGGTCACGGTGCAGATTGGGAAGGGTCACGGTGCAGATTGGGAAGGGTCACGGTGCAGATTGGGAAGGGTCACGGTGCAGAGGGGGGTCTCACTGTGCAGAGGGGGGTCTCACGGTGCAGAGGGGGGTCTCACGGTGCAGAGGGGGGTCTCACGGTGCAGAGGGGGAGGGTCACGGTGCAGAGGGGGGGTCTCACTGTGCAGAGGGGGGTCTCACTGTGCAGAGGGGGGTCTCACGGTGCAGAGGGGGGTCTCACGGTGCAGAGGGGGGTCTCACGGTGCAGAGGGGGGAGGGTCACGGTGCAGAGGGGGGGTGTCACGGTGCAGAGGGGGAGGGTCACGGTGCAGAGGGGGGGTGTCACGGTGCAGAGGGGGGGTGTCACGGTGCAGAGTGGGGTGTCACAGTGCAGAGAGGGGGTGTCACGGTGCAGAGTGGGGTGTCACAGTGCAGAGGGGGGGTGTCACAGTGCAGAGGGGGGGTGTCACAGTGCAGAGGGGGAGGGTCACGGTGCAGAGGGGGGGTGTCACGGTGCAGAGGGGGTTGTCACGGTGCAGAGGGGGGTGTCACGGTGCAGAGGGGGGTGTCACAATGCCCTGTCTTGCAGATGGCCACAAGCTGCGTGCGTTCCACGCGGAAGCTGAAGCCGTGGCTGGTGGAACAGGTGGACAGTGGGAGGTTCCCGGGACTCATGTGGGATGATGAGCAGAAAAGTGGCTTCCGTATCCCGTGGAAACACGCGGGGAAGCAGGACTTCCGGCACGACGAAGACGCCGCCATCTTTAAGGTGACGCTGGGTGTGCGTGACATTCAGTGCTTGACTGTGCGTGACTGTGACGTACATGTGACACTGTGTGTGACTGACGTACACGTGACACTGTGTGTGACTGACGTACACGTGACACTGTGTGTGACTGACGTACACGTGACACTGTGTGTGACTGACGTACACGTGACACTGTGTGTGACTGACGTACACGTGACACTGTGTGTGACTGACGTACACGTGACACTGTGTGTGACTGACGTACACGTGACACTGTGTGTGACTGACGTACACGTGACACTGTGTGTGACTGACGTACACGTGACACTGTGTGTGACTGACGTACACGTGACACTGTGTGTGACTGACGTACACGTGACACTGTGTGTGACTGACGTACACGTGACACTGTGTGTGACTGACGTACACGTGACACTGTGTGTGACTGACGTACACGTGACACTGTGTGTGACTGACGTACACGTGACACTGCGTGACTGTGACGTACACGTGACACTGCGTGACTGTGACGTACACATGACACTGTACGTGATTGTGACATAAGCGTGATTGTGACACTGTGCGTGACTTTCAGCGTGACTGACATGCACGTGAGACACTGCGTGACTGTGACGTGCACATGACAATTTGTACGTGATGTGATGTGGGCGTGACACTGTGCGTGATTGTGACGTGGGCGTGACACTGTGCGTGACTGTGACGTGCACATGACAATTGTGCGTGATTGTGACGTGGGCGTGACACTGTGCGTGACTGTGACGTGCACATGACAATTTGTGCGTGATTGTGGCGTGGCGTGACACTGTGCGTGATTGTGACGTGGCGTGACACTGTGCGTGATTGTGACGTGGGCGTGACACTGTGCGTGATTGTGACGTGGCGTGACACTGTGCGTGATTGTGACGTGGCGTGACACTGTGCGTGATTGTGACGTGGGCGTGACACTGTCGTGATTGTGACGTGGGCGTGACACTGCGTGATTGTGACGTGGGCGTGACACTGTGCGTGATTGTGACGTGGGCGTGACACTGTGTGTGATTGTGACGTGGGCGTGACACTGTGCGTGATTGTGACGTGGGCGTGACACTGTGTGTGATTGTGACGTGGGCGTGACACTGTGCGTGATTGTGACGTGGGCGTGACACTGTGCGTGATTGTGACGTGGGCGTGACACTGTGCGTGATTGTGACGTGGGCGTGACACTGTGCGTGATTGTGACGTGGGCGTGACACTGTGCGTGATTGTGACGTGAGCGTGACACTGTGTGTGATTGTGACGTGGGCGTGACACTGTGCGTGATTGCGACGTGGGCGTGACACTGTGCGTGATTGTGACGTGGCGTGACACTGTGCGTGATTGTGACGTGAGCGTGACACTGTGTGTGATTGTGACGTGGGCGTGACACTGTGCGTGATTGCGACGTGGGCGTGACACTGTGCGTGATTGTGACGTGGGCGTGACACTGTGCGTGATTGCGACGTGGGCGTGACACTGTGCGTGATTGCGACGTGGGCGTGACACTGTGCGTGATTGTGGCGTGGCGTGACACTGCGTGATTGTGACGTGGGCGTGACACTGTGCGTGATTGTGACGTGGGCGTGACACTGTGCGTGATTGTGACGTGGGCGTGACACTGTGCGTGATTGTGACGTGGGCGTGACACTGTGCGTGATTGTGACGTGGGCGTGACACTGGCGTGATTGTGACGTGGCGTGACACTGTGCGTGATTGTGACGTGGGCGTGACACTGTGTGTGATTGTGACGTGGGCGTGACACTGTGCGTGATTGGGACGTGGGCGTGACACTGTGCGTGATTGTGACGTGGGCGTGACACTGTGCGTGATTGTGACGTGGGCGTGACACTGTGTGTGATTGTGACGTGGGCGTGACACTGTGCGTGATTGTGACGTGGGCGTGACACTGTGCGTGATTGTGACGTGGGCGTGACACTGTGCGTGATTGTGACGTGGGCGTGACACTGTGCGTGATTGTGACGTGGGCGTGACACTGTGCGTGATTGTGACGTGGGCGTGACACTGTGCGTGATTGTGACGTGGGCGTGACACTGTGCGTGATTGTGACGTGGGCGTGACACTGTGCGTGATTGTGACGTGGGCGTGACACTGTGCGTGATTGTGACGTGGCGTGACACTGTGTGTGATTGTGACGTGGGCGTGACACTGTGCGTGATTGTGACGTGGGCGTGACACTGTGAGTGATTGTGACGTGGGCGTGACACTGTGCGTGATTGTGACGTGGGCGTGACACTGTGCGTGATTGTGACGTGGGCGTGACACTGTGCGTGATTGTGACGTGGGCGTGACACTGTGCGTGATTGTGACGTGGGCGTGACACTGCGTGATTGTGACGTGGGCGTGACACTGTGCGTGATTGTGACGTGGGCGTGACACTGTGCGTGATTGCGACGTGGGCGTGACACTGTGCGTGATTGTGACGTGGGCGTGACACTGTGCGTGATTGTGACGTGGGCGTGACACTGTGCGTGATTGAGACGTGGGCGTGACACTGGCGTGATTGTGACGTGGGCGTGACACTGTGCGTGATTGTGACGTGGGCGTGACACTGTGCGTGATTGTGACGTGGGCGTGACACTGTGCGTGATTGTGACGTGGGCGTGACACTGTGCGTGATTGTGACGTGGGCGTGACACTGTGCGTGATTGTGACGTGGCGTGACACTGTGCGTGATTGCGACGTGGGCGTGACACTGTGCGTGATTGTGACGTGGGCGTGACACTGTGCGTGATTGTGACGTGGGCGTGACACTGTGCGTGATTGTGACGTGGGCGTGACACTGTGCGTGATTGTGACGTGGGCGTGACACTGTGCGTGATTGTGACGTGGGCGTGACACTGTGCGTGATTGTGACGTGGGCGTGACACTGTGCGTGATTGTGACGTGGGCGTGACACTGTGCGTGATTGTGACGTGGGCGTGACACTGTGCGTGATTGTGACGTGGGCGTGACACTGTGCGTGATTGTGACGTGGGCGTGACACTGTGCGTGATTGTGACGTGGGCGTGACACTGTGCGTGATTGTGACGTGGGCGTGACACTGTGCGTGATTGTGACGTGGGCGTGACACTGTGCGTGATTGTGACGTGGGCGTGACACTGTGCGTGATTGTGACGTGGGCGTGACACTGTGCGTGATTGCGACGTGGGCGTGACACTGTGCGTGATTGTGACGTGGGCGTGACACTGTGCGTGATTGTGACGTGGGCGTGACACTGTGCGTGATTGTGACGTGGGCGTGACACTGTGCGTGATTGTGACGTGGGCGTGACACTGTGCGTGATTGTGACGTGGGCGTGACACTGTGCGTGATAGTGACGTGGGCGTGACACTGTGCGTGATTGTGACGTGGGCGTGACACTGTGCGTGATTGTGACGTGGGCGTGACACTGTGCGTGATTGCGACGTGGGCGTGACACTGTGCTGTGATTGTGACGTGGGCGTGACACTGTGCGTGATTGTGACGTGGGCGTGACACTGTGCGTGATTGTGACGTGGGCGTGACACTGTGCGTGATTGCGACGTGGGCGTGACACTGTGCGTGATTGTGACGTGGGCGTGACACTGCGTGATTGTGACGTGGGCGTGACACTGTGCGTGATTGTGACGTGGGCGTGACACTGTGCGTGATTGTGACGTGGGCGTGACACTGTGCGTGATTGTGACGTGGGCGTGACACTGTGCGTGATTGTGACGTGGGCGTGACACTGTGCGTGATTGTGACGTGGGCGTGACACTGTGTGTGATTGCGACGTGGGCGTGACACTGTGCGTGATTGTGACGTGGCGTG
The DNA here is from genome assembly GCF_040206685.1 of Ascaphus truei. Classification (NCBI taxonomy): domain Eukaryota; kingdom Metazoa; phylum Chordata; class Amphibia; order Anura; family Ascaphidae; genus Ascaphus; species Ascaphus truei. The sequence goes on from NC_134495.1 coordinate 34,126,462, forward strand.
ACAGTACTGCGTGGATTGCGACGTGGGCGTGACACTGTGCGTGATTGTGACGTGGCCGTGACACTGTGTGTGATTGTGACGTGGGCGTGACACTGTGCGTGATTGTGACGTGGGCGTGACACTGTGCGTGATTGTGACGTGGGCGTGACACTGTGCGTGATTGTGACGTGGGCGTGACACTGTGTGTGATTGCGACGTGGGCGTGACACTGTGCGTGATTGTGACGTGGCGTGACACTGTGTGTGATTGTGACGTGGGCGTGACACTGTGCGTGATTGCGACGTGGGCGTGACACTGCGTGATTGTGACTGTGGGCGTGACACTGTGCGTGATTGCGACGTGGCGTGACACTGTGCGTGATTGTGACGTGGGCGTGACACTGTGCGTGATTGTGACGTGGGCGTGACACTGTGCGTGATTGTGACGTGGGCGTGACACTGTGCGTGATTGTGACGTGGGCGTGACACTGTGCGTGATTGTGACGTGGGCGTGACACTGTGCGTGATTGTGACGTGGGCGTGACACTGCGTGATTGTGACGTGGGCGTGACACTGTGCGTGATTGGACGTGGGCGTGACACTGCGTGATTGTGACGTGGGCGTGACACTGTGCGTGATTGCGACGTGGGCGTGACACTGCGTGATTGTGACGTGGGCGTGACACTGTGCGTGATTGTGACGTGGGCGTGACACTGTGCGTGATTGTGACGTGGGCGTGACACTGTGCGTGATTGTGACGTGGGCGTGACACTGCGTGATTGTGACGTGGCGTGACACTGTGCGTGATTGTGACGTGGGCGTGACACTGTGCGTGATTGCGACGTGGGCGTGACACTGTGCGTGATTGTGACGTGGGCGTGACACTGTGCGTGATTGTGACGTGGGCGTGACACTGTGCGTGATAGTGACGTGGGCGTGACACTGTGCGTGATAGTGACGTGGGCGTGACACTGTGCGTGATTGTGACGTGGGCGTGACACTGTGCGTGATTGTGACGTGGGCGTGACACTGTGTGTGATTGTGACGTGGGCGTGACACTGTGCGTGATTGTGACGTGGGCGTGACACTGTGCGTGATTGTGACGTGGGCGTGACACTGTGCGTGATTGTGACGTGGGCGTGACACTGTGCGTGATTGTGACGTGGCGTGACACTGTGCGTGATTGTGACGTGGGCGTGACACTGTGCGTGATTGTGGCGTGGGCGTGACACTGTGCGTGATTGTGGCGTGGGCGTGACACTGTGCGTGATTGTGACGTGGGCGTGACACTGTGCGTGATTGCGACGTGGGCGTGACACTGTGCGTGATTGTGACGTGGGCGTGACACTGTGCGTGATTGTGACGTGGGCGTGACACTGTGCGTGATTGTGACGTGGGCGTGACACTGTGCGTGATAGTGACGTGGGCGTGACACTGTGCGTGATTGTGACGTGGGCGTGACACTGTACGTGATTGTGACGTGGGCGTGACACTGTACGTGATTGCGACGTGGGCGTGACACTGTGCGTGATTGCGACGTGGGCGTGACACTGTGCGTGATTGTGACGTGGGCGTGACACTGCGTGATTGCGACGTGGGCGTGACACTGTGCGTGATTGCTGACGTGGGCGTGACACTGCGTGATTGCGACGTGGGCGTGACACTGTGCGTGATTGCGACGTGGGCGTGACACTGTGCGTGATTGCGACGTGGGCGTGACACTGTGCGTGATTGTGACGTGGGCTGTGACACTGCGTGATTGTGACGTGGGCGTGACACTGTGCGTGATTGTGACGTGGGTGTGACACTGCGTGATTGCGACGTGGGCGTGACACTGTGCGTGATTGTGACGTGGGTGTGACACTGCGTGATTGTGACGTGGGCGTGACACTGTGCGTGATTGTGACGTGGGTGTGACACTGCGTGATTGCGACGTGGGCGTGACACTGTGCGTGATTGTGACGTGGGTGTGACACTGCGTGATTGTGACGTGGGCGTGACACTGTGCGTGATTGCGACGTGGGCGTGACACTGTGCGTGATTGCGACGTGGGCGTGACACTGTGCGTGATTGTGACGTGGGCGTGACACTGTGCGTGATTGTGACGGGCGTGACACTGTGCGTGATTGTGACGTGGGCGTGACACTGTGCGTGATTGTGACGTGGGCGTGACACTGTGCGTGATTGTGACGTGGGCGTGACACTGTGCGTGATTGTGACGTGGGCGTGACACTGCGTGATTGTGACGTGGGCGTGACACTGTGCGTGATTGTGACGTGGGCGTGACACTGTGCGTGATTGTGACGTGGGCGTGACACTGTGCGTGATTGTGACGTGGGCGTGACACTGTGCGTGATTGTGACGTGGGCGTGACACTGTGCGTGATTGTGACGTGGGCGTGACACTGTGCGTGATTGTGACGTGGGCGTGACACTGTGCGATTGGACTGATTGTGACGTGGGCGTGACACTGTGCGTGATTGTGACGTGGGCGTGACACTGTGCGTGATTGTGACGTGGGCGTGACACTGCGTGATTGTGACGTGGGCGTGACACTGCGTGATTGTGACGTGGGCGTGACACTGTGCGTGATTGTGACGTGGGCGTGACACTGTGCGTGATTGCGGCGTGGGCGTGACACTGTGCGTGATTGCGACGTGGGCGTGACACTGTGCGTGATTGTGACGTGGGCGTGACACTGTGCGTGATTGCGACGTGGGCGTGACACTGCGTGATTGTGACGTGGGCGTGACACTGTGCGTGATTGTGACGTGGGCGTGACACTGTGCGTGATAGTGACGTGGGCGTGACACTGTGCGTGATTGCGGCGTGGGCGTGACACTGTGCGTGATTGCGACGTGGGCGTGACACTGTGCGTGATTGTGACGTGGGCGTGACACTGTGCGTGATTGCGACGTGGGCGTGACACTGTGTGTGATTGTGACGTGGGCGTGACACTGTGTGTGATTGTGACGTGGGCGTGACACTGTGCGTGATAGTGACGTGGGCGTGACACTGTGCGTGATTGCGACGTGGGCGTGACACTGTGCGTGATTGTGACGTGGCGTGACACTGTGTGTGATTGTGACGTGGGCGTGACACTGTGCGTGATTGTGACGTGGGCGTGACACTGTGCGTGATTGTGGCGTGGGCGTGACACTGTGCGTGATTGTGACGTGGGCGTGACACTGTGCGTGATTGTGACGTGGGCGTGACACTGTGCGTGATTGTGACGTGGGCGTGACACTGTGCGTGATTGTGACGTGGGCGTGACACTGTGCGTGATTGTGACTGAGGTGACACTGTGTGTGATTGTGACGTGGGCGTGACACTGTGCGTGATTGCGACCGTGGGCGTGACACTGTGCGTGATTGTGGCGTGGGCGTGACACTGTGCGTGATTGTGACGTGGGCGTGACACTGTGCGTGATTGTGACGTGGGCGTGACACTGTGCGTGATTGTGACGTGGGCGTGACACTGTGCGTGATTGTGACGTGGGCGTGACACTGCGTGATTGTGACGTGGCGTGACACTGTGCGTGATTGTGACGTGGGCGTGACACTGTGCGTGATTGCGACGTGGGCGTGACACTGTGCGTGATTGTGACGTGGGCGTGACACTGTGCGTGATTGTGACGTGGGCGTGACACTGTGCGTGATTGCGACGTGGGCGTGACACTGTGCGTGATTGCGACGTGGGCGTGACACTGTGCGTGATTGTGACGTGGGCGTGACACTGTGTGTGATTGTGACGTGGGCGTGACACTGTGCGTGATTGTGACGTGGGCGTGACACTGTGCGTGATTGCGACGTGGGCGTGACACTGTGCGTGATTGTGACGTGGGCGTGACACTGTGCGTGATTGCGACGTGGGCGTGACACTGTGCGTGATTGTGACGTGGGCGTGACACTGTGCGTGATTGTGACGTGGGCGTGACACTGTGCGTGATTGCGACGTGGGCGTGACACTGTGTGTGATTGTGACGTGGCGTGACACTGTGCGTGATTGTGACGTGGGCGTGACACTGTGCGTGATTGTGACGTGGGCGTGACACTGTGCGTGATTGTGACGTGGGCGTGACACTGTGCGTGATTGTGACGTGGGCGTGACACTGTGCGTGATTGTGACGTGGGCGTGACACTGGCGTGATTGCGACGTGGGCGTGACACTGTGCGTGATTGTGACGTGGGCGTGACACTGTGCGTGATTGTGACGTGGGCGTGACACTGTGCGTGATTGTGACGTGGGCGTGACACTGTGCGTGATTGTGACGTGGGCGTGACACTGCGTGATTGTGACGTGGGCGTGACACTGTGCGTGATTGCGACGTGGGCGTGACACTGTGCGTGATTGTGACGTGGGCGTGACACTGTGCGTGATTGTGACGTGGGCGTGACACTGTGCGTGATTGTGACGTGGGCGTGACACTGTGCGTGATTGTGACGTGGGCGTGACACTGTGCGTGATTGTGACGTGGGCGTGACACTGTGCGTGATTGCGACGTGGGCGTGACACTGTGCGTGATTGTGACGTGGGCGTGACACTTGCGTGATTGTGACGTGGGCGTGACACTGTGCGTGATTGTGACGTGGGCGTGACACTGTGCGTGATTGTGACGTGGGCGTGACACTGTGCGTGATTGTGACGTGGGCGTGACACTGTGCGTGATTGTGACGTGGGCGTGACACTGTGCGTGATTGTGACGTGGGCGTGACACTGTGTGTGATTGTGACGTGGCGTGACACTGTGCGTGATTGTGACTGGGCGTGACACTGTGCGTGATTGCGACGTGGGCGTGACACTGTGCGTGATTGTGACGTGGGCGTGACACTGTGTGTGATTGTGACGTGGGCGTGACACTGTGCGTGATTGTGACGTGGGCGTGACACTGTGCGTGATTGCGACGTGGGCGTGACACTGCGTGATTGTGATGTGGGCGTGACACTGTGCGTGATTGCGACGTGGCGTGACACTGTGCGTGATAGTGA